>NW_022639608.1:306682-332069 GCF_010583005.1 Odontomachus brunneus | reverse complement strand
TCTCTCTCTCTCTCTCTCTCTCTCTCTCTCTCTCTCTCTCTCTCTCTCTCTCTCTCTCTCTCTCTGCCTTCCTCGGCCTCTCTACAGCCCCTTCTCTTTGTCATCAGACTGCTACTTGTTACTTACGTAAATATTCGCATAACGCGTGCATGTTCTGCAGACTACGGTTCATTACGTTTACGACGTGACACGCATATTAAACGCGAGCACATTAAATGCGGTGTATATTCCTATTAATTTAGCGCGGCTGAGGTATCAAATGCGTGACATTTATACCAGAAAAACAGAAAATAGAGAGAAGAAAACCTCGTAAAACGCGTGGCTAACTTTTGCTCACGCGGTCGACTTTCCGCGCCTCTTCTCATCCCCGAAGATCCTCCTCGCTGAGAAATGTGACAAAAGGGAGGCACAATTTTGAAATTCTGCGGCAAAGCCAAGCAGAGAGAGCCCCGAGGTTGGCTACGCCGAAGTCGCGATCGATCAATCGCGTTAATATGTATGGGTTTTCGCCTTAGTCGGGCCGAAGGTCGGGTCGTCATGCGCTTCCTGGATTAAAGTTTTCCCTTATAAATAAACCACGAGCGATAATAATAAATAAGGCGCGGATTAGCCGATCGAACGACGAACATCCGCGTGACGAGGAGGATGACTCGCGTAATAAACTCCGGCGAGAGGGTAATCGCGATTCGGCGACAACGGCGGTGGCGGCGTTTCCGATCGTAAAAGAAAGTTCGCCCGTAACGATAATCACAGAATTAATATTATCCGATATATTCGCCGGCGTTCGTGCGCATAACGATATAATCGCGAGAGAGCGTAACGGCTGGTAGTAATTTGCATCGAACGCGGAAACTTTGCGAAATGCTTGCGTTTTATGGATAGGTTTATGACGGGTGAGCTTTGTTAATATTAAATTCCGATGGTGCGTTATTCACGCGAAGTCGGAATCCGATATGCTTCGTATCGGCTACGTCTGGCAACGCATGCGTCTATACCCCGATACCTGAGAAAATACAGAAGTAGGTAGTTATACTAACGAGAATAGGCGCGCGAGGCAGGGAAGAGGGAAGGGGAGGAAGATAACGGTAGTGTTACATCTCGGCGCCTCCGCCGCGGTGTAAGTAATTTAACAGGTAACTCTGCAAGGATGTAATCTGTATCTTCGCGAAATTGCGGTTGGCGGAAGTCTAAAAGTTGAGCTCCTCAATTATGAAAGATCGTCGGTGCGCCGCTCGTTGTTCCTCGAGCGGCCGTGATATAGTAGGATTAGCGTTATATTTGAGCGAAGGCGGCGGAGCTGTTTCGTGAACATTTAAGTGAAAATTTTACATGCTCGCCCGCCACCGTCCTCTTTGGCACACGAACAAAGAATTATTTCAATTCCCCCCGCGCGGTGTGTATGTTTGATCATCCCTGGGACTTGCTGCCCTTGCAACTTTGGCCACAAAATTAAATTAAAAATGCAAAAATGTTTGAAAAACTACGTCGCAAATAACCAGACTTGGATGTTTCGCTGAATAAATGATACTCTTCATGGGGGTACTCCTCACTGAGGAGAATTATCTGTCGACTGAAACATAGATGTCTGTCACAGATATTATTTGCAATGTAATTTTTTACTGCAGTTCATCACTCGTTACATTCTGCTCGCACGCTCGAGTTCTCGTTTGTGATACCGCGACACTCTCGCTGCACTTGCAAATTAAAACGAAAACTATAGAACGTTTAATAAAGAACTGTAAACATACACATTGATAACAACGAAAAATCGCGTGAATCGAAAAGGGCGAGAGGAATGGTAATTTTTGAAAAAAGATCGCGGATCCAAATCTGTATAGCGATTGTGTAACTTTTCTTGAAAGCGGAAATGGAAAAAGTGAGAGATTTCATGTGAACTCGACGACTTTAGCGATCATGTAAGTACTCGAGCAATGAAAATTTCCACATGAAACTGTTCACTTTTCACGAGTTCACTCGAAAGGAAAAGATACACGATCGATACTCTGAGTGGAATCGAGCCTCGAGCTGGAGAATCACCGCGTCACCATTTCACTCAGTGAAGTGAGCTCACATCGTTGCGAGGTTTCTCCTCCTCCCCCCCTCTCTCTCTCTCTCCTCGGACGTGAATTTACATCGGTCATTTACAACGCGTCAACCGAATTGAATTAGAAATTCAAGCGGTGCGAAAGGACTCGTTGTCGCCGTGGGTGATTCGCCATCGCGTATTCTCGTCCGCAGAAAAGGCACCCGGATGCTGAAGCAAAACGCCGCGGGCACGCGTTTTACGCGGCCGCGCAAATAAGAATTACGGCCGGTCGTTACCACGAGAAACCGGGGCGCGTGTACGAATGTCGGCGCGAGGAGAGCCCGGATCCCCGCTGTCGCGGTCGTTTGCGCTATCGTAAGTTTATGTCGTCGGTTGCAGGCTAACCCCTGCACCTCCACCCTCGGCATCGCCGTCGTCGTTGTCGACGACGACGGCGGCGACGACGAGGGCGAGGATGAGGAAGACGGCGGTGGCAGCGGCGGCGACAACGGCTCACCCCTTTATACGACACGATAGTTTCGTCGCGAAACTGCCGCCGTTCGCATCTGTCGCCTTTCCCATTACCGTGCGAGCATACACCGGCCCATTTCCCGCCGGTAAACTCAAGTGCGCTCTCAATTCCCCGTTCCCCACCTCTCCGACGTTTCTCTTTTACCACCCGGCGGGTGGCTCGCGCGGCCGGCGGCGGCCCTTTTCTCCAGGCGCGCGGGCGCGCGCTACAACCGCGGCTTATCGCCGTGATTAAACGAAACGAATTAGCCCCGGCTTTAATCGGCCGTTACGAAGACGCGCGCCGGCAGTTCGCCGTCGAGCTCGTATCTGACAATGTCGTTGTTGATTAGATGTGAGCTCCCGGAGGGAGGTTTATTCGGTGGGCGGTTTGATGGCGCACCGAGTACGCGTGCACGCTCGACACTCGCTTTCGCGATAGGAACACGTCGTCAGTGTTCGAGAAAAGTGTGCTGCGGGGATGCGAAGCTACGTGTGACGGGCGGTAGGGGAGAGGAAACGTTTCGCGCGGAAACTGCTTGCAAAAATTAAAATCATCGTGCATCATCCTCGGGAGCTTCCCTGTCCGAATAGACGTCGAGACGGAATAACGAACTTCACTATTGTATTGGTGTGTACGGGTTACGCATCCTAAGTTCAAGACCGAAACATCGTGAGCAAGTACAAGGAAATTTCTGAAACGCCATCGGACGTGGCGTTATATTCGAGTGAAGAATTCATGAGAAATATTTATCCGACGAGCCGCGTGGCGTGTGCCACGGCTGAGAGGGTGAGAGAGAGAGAGAGAGAGAGAGAGAGACGCCCCGCAACTTCGTCAAATATTACACGGCCGCCCGTAGCGCACGGACGCGCGCACCACCGCCGTTTCCATTAATAAACGCGAGAGAGTCGCGGAGATAAATTTTAGCGCGGCGTAACACAAAACCGAGCATGGCCGCGTGCGCGCACGCGGCCTTTGACGCTGTGGAGCACAGAGAGGACGGCGAAGGAGAGAGCGTTGCCGCGCGAGCGTTTTCATAAAATATGACTCCTTTAATAAATCCCGCGCGCGCGATGCTCCGACGGGCCCTGAGACAAGGCCCGTAGCGCGCACCGATTGTCCTTCTCCCGGGAGAGCGAGCGAGAGAGAGGGAGAGAGGATAGAGGAGACGAGAGTGACGTTTGTCGCGCGCGGCGGAAGTAAAAATTCAATGCTCCCCCGTTTAAATAACCCATCATCAACGGCGTCTTCGTCCGGTCGCTTCGCAGGGGTCGGCCGGCATGTCCCCCCCGCGCGCGACATACGTCCGTAAAGGGGGCGCAGAGGAAAAAGGGGGAAGAGAAGAAGCAGGTCCCGAAAATCCTCTAGGGTGCGATCTCGGACTAGACGCGCTTTCCACAACGTATCTTCCCACCGTTGAACCCGCTCGACCGGTGTCACGTCCACCCCGTTACGCGAAAGAATTCCCTTCCGCCCCTAAAGGGACCCCCAGCGAATAGCGGAGGGGACCCCCAGCGTGTGCCCCGGCGCATCCCTTGACCCCCTGCGAACGAGTCACGTTCGCCAATGGCGATCGCGACGGCCCGAAAAACGAAACTTTTCGAACCAATCGGCGACTGCGTGCTCGCGGAATCGCGTTTTTCTCCGTGTCTCTCCTCCGTACGTTGGAAGAATCTCCTCGACGGCCTTGAAAAATCACAGGCACGTGCGGCCTCCTTCCCGTGTTCTAAATTTTATTGTCGGTTTTATGTGCGCGAACTCGTAGATCGGGGTGAGCAGCTGCCTGTTGGCCACGTTTCGCGCCTTTTTCGCGCGTTGCCTCTTTCCTCTCGTTCTTCTTTTTTTTTTTCTTTTTATTCTTCCTTGCCGCACTCGCCTCTCTTCCTCGTGGTCTCTCGTCTGACGCCCGTATGTGTGTGCGTGCTCTTCTGTTTGGCCATGTGCGCGGCGTAGTGCCACCACCACGACGTACACACGGCCTCGTAAAACATTGCGCGAGAGCTTTTAAAGGGACACCGCGCGGCGCTTCCTGACCCGTCCTTCCGTTGTTCCTTCCGCGATTCACCGACACAGGGATTTAAATTTTAAACCATACCGAAAATGCTAATGCGCCCCCGACATCGCGGCGACCTCGTTCCTTTTCCTGTCTCTGGGTCAAGAAAAACCGTTGCCGTTCTCTTTGCCTTTAGGCGACACGCAATTTGTACGACCGCGCGCTTACCTATTGCTGCGGAAGACACTCGGACAATAATCCGTTGAATGCTCCGTTATTTCGCCGTCTGTTTTACGTTCTTCTATACCAGTACTCTTTACTGGGACATAAAATTGCGTAAACAATAAATTTAACTTACAACTACTCCATATGAAGTTTTGCACAATTTTATGTACCGTTCGAATGACACATGTCAAAATTTATCTTCATGGAACTTTGTAGTTTTATCGTAAACAATTATCTCCTCAAATCAACGGAAAAGAGAAAATGGAAATAACGTTGAATTTTTTCGTTTTTTTCTCCTGATTAACGACGACGTCATCTCACATAGACAATCCCTTAACTTTGTCATTGAGTGCCATTAGTTTTCTCATCAGGACGCTCCGTTGTTATCTCTGCGATATTTTTTTTTAAGTCTGCCACGCCAAACAATATTGCTTCGAAGTTCGAGGTGGTGATAGTGCAACGGCGCGTGAGACACATTCTCCGGTCTAGATTAATTAATAATACGTATACATACGCATACATACGCACACATCCACACACATATACACATGCGCGTCCGAGTGAATTTTCCACGGCGTGCAGAATTCTTCGATCGACCCTCCCGACGGACGCGCAGCGTACACGCGGCGGGATCGTTAATGGAAGATGTAATTGGAAAATACTTGGCGCGCCTCCGTTCAATTCGCCGCCGTGTTTGCTCGCGATACGCGACGAACCGAGTTATCGCAAGAATCCTGCCTCTATCGGCGCTATATAATCCCGCGGCACGGTATATAAACTTTCCGCCGGCTCGTTCCCAACGTTGTTGCACATGCTTTTACGTCGGTCGTTGTCGGTGTGGGATCAACGTCCTTGCAAAATTTCGCGAGACATCGATGCTGTCGCGAACGAGAGAGGAGCAATGGAAGAAAAGATGGAAAATGTTGTTTATTTAAAGACAAACTTTTTCCCGCGTTTCTCTCTTTCTCTCTCTTTCTTATGCCGGAAAAATGACTCGGAATCAGAATCGGTCGTCTACGAGCGTACGTTAAGGAGAAGAAAGAAATGGAACAAACGGCGACAATCACCTGTATAATCGGGCAAGCAAATTAATTTGCTGAAACAAGAAATAATACACAGACCGACATAATAACCTTAATACATGAAGCTGTATCTTTCTAAAGCACTGTTTCTTTTGAGAAACTCTGTCATGTTGATGACTTCATACGTGAAAGCTATTATGCCGGTCTAGTTTGCAATAAGAACGACACTTTGTTACGCATCAAGAGATTTGCGAAGCTCGAAATGCAGAATCGGTTCTCGCACCGGAATCGACGCTCGCTGCGAAACATATAGCATCAACAAAGCCTCTTTGTCCACATGCGCGCGATTCTCAAAGCGATGCGTACGCGAAAGGAAATTCCGCATCGCTCTAGGCGTGTGCGGTCATTAGGATAATATAATTCGCCGTATATCCTCGCTTCAATAATTTGGCTTGCATCCATTCGTTCACGCCGAACACGCAATCAGATATCACACGACAATGATTCTCCGCGATATCTGCGGACACGGTACACGAGATCTCAGATTTTTCTTCACTCGATATGATCGTTTTCTCTTCGATTGAGCTACCAAATTGCCAATTCCACCGTGAATCATTCACGTTCTCGCGTATAGTCTCGCGAGACGACTTCCTTCGTTCATTCGTTCGCTCGTCGTCGCTGCAGCTCGAAACTATGGTGTATGTATGCGCGTTTCCGTCAGTGAATTATATTATATTGAAACAAAGAACGCGGTGAGAGACAGAGGAAGTCTGGGACGAGCGAAGGAGGGGGGGAAACAGGACTTGATGCATAAACGGAGAGCGGAACGTGAGGGTGGCTACAAAGCACGGCGAGAATACTCTTGAAAGTGAATACTAGTATCCAATTGCAGCTACCTACCGTGTCTCCAGTTGTTCAAAGTACGTATAACGGACAGGGGAGGTAGGAATTAATTGGCAGGTTGCTTTCAATGGCGCGAGCGCGCGCGTGCAAAGAGGAGGAGGGAAGCCAGGAGAAGGTGAAAAGGAAAGGTCTTTGGAGAGACGGGAAACACAGGCCACGTCCTGGTATAGTCTCTCGATAGGGAACAGTTCGTGTCTTGAATATCGCACAAATATTAAAGAAATGGCTTGTAAATTGAAATTGAACTGACGTAGGAAGCAGTAGCGAGCTCGTAAACGCTGATACCTGCCCGCGGGCAAATATCGAATATAGTGAGTCAAAATTAAAAGGTCGAAGCCCCGAGAACATCAACTGACGTTACCTCCTTCGCGCTGCTCGTTTAAGACCGTTCTAGTGTCAATGCTGTTTTGAGTTAACTTCGATTTAATTGACTTTCTTCCTCGATACTTCTCAATATTTCTTGTAGAGATATTTCTGTATAGATAAAGCATTCAAAGATAGCCAATCGCTGAATCTAGCGTTATTTAATATTTTATGCGATCATGTCTCTGAAAAGATTATTGTTCCTGAATATGCGTCAGAAAAGTTGCGTGTCTCTTATAAAGTGGATGCGACGAGTATTTTGCGATACTTGAGCGCGACGTTCCCTTTTCATACTGCAGTTGCACGTCATTAACGACGGCGATAATGGCGACGAACTTAAGCGATTCATTCGGGACTTACGCAAAAGTCCGACGTAAAACCGCGATACGCTGCGAAGTACACAATTCTAATACCCTCATTCACGGCGTGGCCTTAAGATATAATGCACTCTGACAATCATTATAATTGCAAAGTAGAGCCGAACGTAGCATTGCCCATGACTGAAGAGTGGTAGTGTGTTGAGATGCTAATTAGTGGGTTATGCTAGGGAAGACATTTGCAGCAAGCGAGGAAAAGCTTTCAGGTGTGCTTTGAAAGACCCTTCAGAGTGCCTAGGTGAAAGCGCTGTTGCCGTGAATTTTTGGCGTAAGCGAATGGGTCGAATAACAATTTATACATGATTCCATGGGAAACTGAAGGAAAAACACCCGACTTTCCAAATGATCCGGTCTCGTCGATAAATCTCCATCGCTGCTTGCTTTTGATGACATATAACTCCGGTCTGATAAAATCCACCAAATCTTTCGGCAAACAGGACGCCGCACACAAAACATCGTTGGTCGCATTTTACGTTTTATTCGTTACCTTCGCCCGTGAGTCTCGCATGTTTGTGAAAACAGCCGTGCTAAACGGATGGAGACGCGGCGGAGGGGAGGGGAGGATGCGTTGGAAGTAAAGAGACAGCTGTTCAAATTAATCAGCCGATTCAGTGTTTATCAGCGGCTTTAAACAAGTACACATAATTATTTATGCAAACAGTTATGACGCCCACTCTCGTTCTGCCGCGATGCGTCCTCGCATTTACATGATCGAATACTCTTCTCTCTCTTCCTGGGTCTCCCGCTCTCTCTGAGTATAACTGCCAGTCATGTATATTTTACAAGGATAAAAAATTGAACTCGGAGGACGCGACAGTGGGAGAATAAATTAGCAATACAAAACCCGTCTGTCTCACCTGTCAGCACCGCCTCACGACTTCGATATCGCGATTTCGATATCGCGATTATGCGGATCGCGCGCGTGAGACGAGATGTCGCGCCCTTTTATACGTAACGCGTAACCGAGAAAGCGATCTCGCGGAATTGTCAGCGGTTAATTACGTTCTACGGCGAACGCGCACACACGAGTTGAGGAGGCGAGACGAGAAAATAAAAAAGGGATCCCAGGGTTAGCGCGTGCTCTCGCGCGCGCGAATTCATATTTATTCAAAGTGGAATTAACGGCGAATGAGAGGGCGCAGGAGAGAAGAGAGGACCGACAGGGTGCAGGACGAGGAGGAGGAAGAGGAGCAGAAGGGGGGAGGGGGTAGAGGAGGGAGAATAAAAAGCGAGCGCGCGCACACGCTCGATCAATAAGTTCGACCAATTCTCTCCGGCCCACCGCTTTATGGACTCGTTACAAACTCGCACACGTAATTATCTCCATTTCGAATTCATGTAGGTGCGCGGTACACGCACGCACATTCGCGCACTGTGCACGCACATACGCGCGCATACAGATGCTTGGCACAAAGGCCCCTTTAATCTCCTCGCCCGCTTCCTACGCGTATCGATGCGTATCGGGGCGTAACGCCCTCGGATTATCGCGACGGCGCGCATTAAGGTACGCGCGAGCCCCGTTTGACGTTTGGTCGGTTTAATTTTGATAGTTTTTAACGTCACATTGGCGCGACAAAGGACCAAGCTCATTTCCCCTCGGCGAACGCACGAGCGCTTTTCCAATTTCGCCAGGAATCGCGAACGCCGCCGCACACGCTTACATGCCGCCTTCGTTACGCGTAAATACAAGCTCGTTGTTCATGCCTGACTGGCCCTTTCGATGCCGCGAACGGCCGACCGCAAACTCCTCGGTAAGCTCCGTTGACTCGCGATGAAAAATTTATTAAGAAAACGTCGGCGAGGAAAAACACGGCGCTCACGAGCGGCTCTATAGCGCGACGTGTTCCGCGTTCTTAAACGACATAAATTCACGGGAAACGTCGATGCAACGTACGAGGCGAGCGTTGAAAATATTCAACCGCGATCTCGCGTCGAATGCGTTGTTCGACATTAAAAGTCAAATTGTAAGAAGAACGAACGACACGTACGTGCGTATGCTTAATCGTATAACGTTAACCGTTCTCGTCACAGTGGAATCGTGATTACCGATAATGCGCGCAATCTGCACGAATGATGCAGATAATGCGCGAACGAGCTCCCATTTGCCGTGCAAGCTGGAAATTCGTCCCGCGAGTTGAACGATTCTCATTCTGCGGTTGGATAGTCGCGATAACAACGTGCTTCGATCAGATAGAATCGCGTCACGCCTTTGATGTCGACAAAACGTGCTAGTATTCGATGTCCAGTTTAACATTTGCGACTTTTTGGTTGGTCGTCCGGTAAAGATCGTCCCCTCGCGTTTCCAATTGTTTTGCGTACCGTTAACTTCGCGATCAGCGTTCGTGACGAGACGCAAAACCTTCCTCGCAAACAAAGAAAGCCATTACGTGACATCTTTGAACGCGAGATCAAAGCAGTTGTGGAAACATTTGTATGGGCCTAATTGTTGACGAAAAAGAGCGGAAATTTGCACGCCGATGCTACAATTGCGGCATTTACACGGAAAAAGCAGACACGTGATAGAGAAAGAAAGAAGAGAAAGATTGCAATGATCCGCGACGGCTAATGACGTCACGTCGCACAAAGCGCACCGAGAAATTACGATTGCAGGTAGTCGAGGCATTTCTCCGCTTTCCCGTTGGCGAATGACGTGGTTCGCAAGTGCGAGAGGTATTTAATTGGCGTGCAACCTCGGCTAAAAATAGTCGACACGGCGGTTTAATTCGTCGCTGTTTTTCCGTCTAGTGTAATGCGTATGTATTTCGTAATAAAGGAAAGAGAAGCATAATTGTGCTAGAAAGTTATAACGCAAAACTCAAAGTCGCCGAAACGGCTTTTGGCGAACGTTTGAGCCGAATTTCACTGTCAAGCCGTCTACCAAAGAAATAGCGTATTGTTTATCGAGTGTTCCGAAAAAGGAGCGAAAATAATGTTCGAAGCCCGGAAAACACGACTTTACCTCCCTCATGCTGCTCACTTCAGACCACTCGTAACAAATGTCGTTTTAAGCTAACTTTTTTAGCCGATTTCGTGAAGATATCTTTGCACGAATAAGAGAACGACTCGTCACTGAATCTAACGTTGTTTAATATTTGGTTATTTTGCACGAATTTCATTTGCATTACACTTGCAATTATAGCTCGGACATCGCGCGTACTGTTGTCGCCGTCGTTGCAGACAGCACTTTCGTTTTGATCACGCGTTTGCTCGTCATGTACACGCTTTTATTTCAACGCGCGACATACGCTCGTTCTTCGTCTTTCACAGACGAGGTAAACGCGCATCTATAATCATGCCACCCACCCTCCGCGCGGCTCGTTTCATCGCGTCTCGTCCACTCCAGCTGTTTTCGCCGCGACGAATACTCGCCGACGACGCGGGAGACGCAAGAGCGTGTCGCACTTGACGATTTTCAATTTCTGTCGAGCTCAAAGCTAGTTCGCTCGCGCTCGCGATTTTCCCGAGCGTAAGCTTTGAATTTTTCGTTTCACCTCCTTGAGCGTTCGCATATAACGAGGGCTTCCATCCCTCGAGTGCGCGAGGTCCATTCAACCACTACCCTGTATTCGCAATCGCGTTTTTCTGCCACGTCTTTCGTTGCGCCGTGCGTTAGACGCAGAAGCCAGCCGATCGGAAGGAACTAGGTCGAGAACGCTGACGTCAGCGTTCTTGAATATCGTCCGATTACCACATTTTTCGATAGACACATCAACTCGTTTGCTCGCCAGTCTCGCGAAAGTCAGCGCAGTTAATTATATATAGTTACGAGCTTTGAAATAGTTGCGCAGTTTCATCGCGCATTTTACCGCTCGATAATCGTATTTTAATATTCAATATGTTCCTCTTATTGAGAGAATGTCGACTTTATTTTGTTCATTAACAGAGATTGTGTAACTTTTTTACACAAAAACAACGTTTGAATCGAGATTACCTTATAGATTACGAATTTTTCTACCGTTCTTTAAAGTCCAACGAGCTTAGTCATATTTTCGCGTATACTTCATGAAGCCGGACGTTATTAGATTTATTCTTTCGAACTTGACGAAGAGAGATCTGCCACACAGTTCGCAAGCTGCCCCCTCCTCATTTCCCTGCTACCCTCCTTTCAACTCTTTCCAATAGCGACCCTCATGGGGGATACCGTCCTCGAATAACCTGTTTACACGCGAACCAAAGAGATCGCGGGGTAGGGCGGAAAAAGTGAAAGAAACTAAAAACATCAATAGCAGGAGATATTGTTGCATGTGTAACGCTCGGTAGATGCCGTCTGGAAAGACAAATAACAATGTCGATTTGTCTTTCTGCTCGCGTTCCGGTTCTGGTCGTAGAACACACTCCGTGTCTCGCGATTCCCTCCGCTCGCAGCAGAACCGCTCTCCGCGTCTCCATGGAAAACTTGAAACTTACATTCCAAAAGTTCCGCTATTTACCACCATCGCCGCGGAAAAGACTTCGTCTAACGACGCGGGAAACTCGTCTGATTTTCTAATACGTCCCCGACTCTTTCCGGAAGCGGTATTTTCGCGTCGTCGACGACTTTGTCTTATAAACATGTCTCGCGTCATTCAGGAGATGCAGAAAGGCAAAACAGATCTAGTTCTTAACTTTGGATGTTTGTATCTACACATTTATTGTGAATTTTATCCATATAGGATGTTTTTTGCTGAAATTATTCTTACTCTTACATTCTTTTAGTATATATTCGTACAATTCATGAGAGAATATACACCCTGTATATTTAGTATATATATATATATATATATATATATATATATATATATATATATATATATATATATACATACATATATTGAATATACAGGGTGTATATTCTTTCATGAATTGTACGAATATATACTAAGAGTGTAAGAGTAAGAACAATTTGAGCAAAAAAATCCTATGTGGATAAAATTCACAATAAATGTCTAGATACAGGCATCCAAAGTTAAGAACTAGATCTGTTTTGCCTTTCTGCATCTCCTGAATGACGCGAAACATTTATAAGACAAAATCGTCGACGACGCGAAAATACCACTCTATATATATATATATATATATATATATATACATTTGTTTAAATATTCATATTTAAAGACAAAAACTATGAAAATTTCTAGAGTTAGGTACCAGTGTGATTAAAGTCGAGGCATTGATACTTTTACCTTAAGTCCAGACGTTGATACTTTTACCTGAAGTCCAGGCGTTGATACTTTTACTTTAAGTCCAGGCATTGATATTTTTACCTTAACTGCTATTATTAATCCCGTTTCCGCGCGCGCTCTTTTTCTCTCGCTCATCAGTCTCTCAGAAAAATCTCAAGAGCCGCGGCTGGTCGTTGCCCTCGCGCTTTAAAAGTTACCCCGAATCGACCGGCAACCCAATTCGTCCCTGCGGCCATCCACCATTCCTCGAGGATTCAATTCGGCATGCATAATTCGCGGGAGCGGGAAGGATGAGAAGCCGCGCGCGCTCCGTACACCATCAGGAAAAGGAAGTACCGGCAGGTTTTCGGACGCGAAAGGAATTCCCCGACGCCGAGAGTGTAACCCCTTTTCTTCCTGATGCGCGCCGGCTTTTCCCAACGACCCCCTGCGAGAACAAAAACTCGCGGAACCGACCGGTCCGGCGCGCGAGCGAGAGAGGAGCACTACCGGACACGAGGGCACGTAAGGGAGGAATAATAATAATGGCACGTCGAAGAGAGACGACTGGGTGGGGAGGAAGACCACCAGCGGCTCTGTCGTAGCGATTTCGTGAATTTCGTTCGCGAGTTAGTTGGCCTGTCGTCGTCATCAGTTAGAGTGCAATCGCAGATCTAGTTGCGCCGGAAGTGCAGGGCATCCAAAGTGCCAGAGCATCCACGCGCGTCGCAGCTCCGCGATCCCAGAGTGCTCAATTTGCCCACTCTCGTTCGTTCGTTCTTTCGTTCGTTCGTTCGTAGTCGAAGCGAGATCATCAATTTCGCCGTTTCCTCGCGGATCCGAGATAATCTCTGATGAGATTTTACCCACGCCCTCGAAAGTTGCGAGCGCAGATCGAACGCTGCCCGACTGTCGTCGTGGTACTCGCCGAAGAACTTGAGATGACTAATGACACCTGATATTCCCCGGAATGCCCGACGTCTAAGATCCGTCGACGGATCCGATCTATTCCGCAAGCCGTTCCCTCTCCCTGGCTCTGGCCGCCATTAGAGTCGTTATCGCGCTTTATAATACCGAAAGACACGCGAATTCCGCGCAAAAATGCCGCGGATGCCATCCGGTGACGCGCTCGAGATACGAACCATCGCGCCCTGTATATCGATAGATGATTGATATGTTTGCCGTCTGTGCCGTGTGTGCCGTTTCGTTTTTTACGTCGTGTTGCGGACGAGCCGGTAAAGCGTGACTTCGGTATGACATGGATGGATACAATAACGGATGGTATCATCATCATCATCATCATCAGCAGCAGCAGCAGCAGCAGCAGCAGCATCACCATGACCAACGTCATCATCAACAACTCCAGCAGCAACAGCAGCAGCCCTATCAGCAACAGCAACCATATTATGGAGTTCAGCATCAGTATCAGCTCCAACAGCAGCAACAACAGCATCATCAGTATTCGCAGCAGCAGCAACAATACTCACCAGATTATCTGTATCGATTTTCTCTCCAGGTAATTCGCGGTATTATTGGACGATAGCGTGGCTTACTTGCCTGCTGCCGTGTCTTTGGCGATAAACGAGACGCAATGTGTGGAGCGAGAAGAAGACGGGAACGCCGTCACTTCGGTGTTGCCTGTGAGGCACATTCGGGACGAACGATGGTCTGAAATCGCGTCGGGAGAAAAAGCACTCTGAGTCGCAGAGGCAAGAAGTTAATGCCTATTTTGCAACACGCGGTGCTGGTATTTAATATACGTGGAATATCCGCGACGGGATCTAATACCGTCGGGGGAGGATTAACTTCGCGAGCTATAATTAATTGCACGCAGTTATTCCTCGATTAGGCACGCGAAAGCGATTTTACGTGGACCACTCGACGCGTTGATAATACCGACAGCTAATAGAGAGGACAAGAGAGATAGATGAAGAGAGAGAGAGAGAGACGCGAGCGATTAAAGAGGTGCTTTGCGACACTCTTCGTCCTTCTCATTTTATTCGATACTCGATTATATTAAATAAACGCGCTAATTGTAATTTAATTATTTCACAGTAGTGCTTATGAACGAGATTTCGAGATCCCATTATTAATTATCATTATTTTGATAAAACCCCGCGCTCTAAACCAACGAAGCGAGTCTTACGCGCTGCATTTAAAACACGTCACACGCTTTTGGACGATGACATAGTACTGTACGCGTCGTACGGGCGGATAACGCGGATAACACTCCTTCCGTAGCGTGCGAGCTATTTCGCATATAATATCGAGTGAGGAGGGTTTAATACTTTTCCGTACACGCGTGCGAAGATTACGTTAATCCGAGAAACAGCGGGCTGCATATTTATCAGTCGTGTGACGCGCATCGACATCGATCGGCGGAATGGAGCACCGGATGAAGCATCGGATGGGCGTGTATTATTATTATTATTATTATTATTATTATTATTATTATTATCATTAACAGTGCAAGTGCACGAAATATACTTGAGCAAATTTCATCGCGCAATATTTTCGTGCGTATCGCGCGCTACTCCATTTTTTTCAGGGCGGGAAATGCAAGCGCGCGAGGTTGGGTAATTTTTCACCGGAAATCAACCCTTTCGCTTACTCACGTTCGCGTGTTGCAATCAATATTTCCTGCCCAACGAGATACCGCGCGCGCGCACGATAATATTTACAGAATTGCAATCTGCTTGATATCGCGCGCGAGGGAGAGAGCGACGGCGGGAAAAAAGAATTTATCGCGGAATAAAAAGGGAGCTCGTACCCCAATCTCCCCTCGAGTCTCTAAGAAATTTACACGCGTAAAATCTTCCCCTAGCGAGCGCGCGGGATAACGCGGAGAATGGGAGGGAAAACAACATCGGCCAAGCAAAAAGACGTCGCCGATGCGGACGCAATCTGCGATTTTTATGACGCACGGGCGCGAACCGGTCGCATGTGCGCGCAACGACGTTTGTAAAATATTACCTGCTACATCGAGAACGGTGGAGAAAGAAGCGCGCGGTGTCGGCGGCCTCTCTGAATTTCCCCGAGATTTACACGCGTGAAAACTCTCTTGTCGCACGCACGCACGCACGCACGTGCGCATATACATGCACGCACGTTCGCGTTGGAACAAATGGAGGGAAAATACCATCTACGACGTGCGAGATGCGAGAGAGAAACGCCTTTGTGTAACGCGTGAATTTTTACGACCCGCGGATGAGAACCAGAGAGCCACGAGGACCGCGGGGCTCGATTTCGAGCCCCCTTATCGACGAGTTAACTCCGCGCGCTCGCGCGCGCGAATTAATCATACTCGACGCTCGCTCGTCGGACGTGTATGTACGCGTATGATTTTATGGCGAGCCGCTCCGTGCGCCGGCGGCATGAACAACCGCATATCGATGAGCGTGCACGAGTTTGCGAGCGAGGCAGAGCGGCAGACAGAGAGAAAGAGAGAGAAAGGGGGAGTGAGATAGAGAGAAAGAGAGATACAGAGAGGGTGCGAGGCAGGCGGAGAGATGCGAGGTCGCGCGCGGAAACGGAGACGGCGATAGAGGGGCAGATACAGAATCCCATCTCCACGAAGCGGGCGAATTCTGCATCCACCGTCGACCCGAGTACGACGAGGCGTGCCTTATCTGACAGATAGATACCGGGCGGAGTTATGCGTTACCTACGCCAAATTATGCTCCCGCCGCCCTTCAGCCGTGCTCCCCCTCCCTACCCTTACATCACCTCACCTCACCTCGCCTCGCCTCGCGGGAGAGAACGTGTCCACGGGGTTATGATTCGCGTCAGGGTTGCATCGTGCGACCGTGAGCGGAAATCACCGTGCGCGAACACGCGCGCATCCCGTCGAAGATCGATCGGGGATAGACTTACTGCTCTTGCTCGAGGCTCGCTCTTCCCGTTGTACGACACGTGCAATATAAGCGGAAAAGTTTTGTTTCAGCCTCTTCGCGCGAGAGGGACGCGAAATCAGGCGCGTGTTGTAATTCGCATAAGGTACACTTGTGCGATATAATAAAAATGCGAGGGAACAAGGCAAGCGCGCAGGCAACGCGAACCACAAATTTGTGCACTCGCGCTCGCGCTCCCTCCTTCCCCTCTTTCTCTCGCCGCAGTGTGCATATGTATTTTAAGTGCAAAAAGGGTAAAAGAGCGCGACTAAAAGCGACACACGCGGCACGCAAGCGGCTGACGACACGCGGCGCGGAAGCGTGAAGCGTAAAACTTATCTCCGCCCGCGGAAATTATCGCCAGCGACGTAACCGCCGTGAAAACACGCGCGAAGGACGAGTTTCGCGCGCGCGTGCACGACGCGCGAGGAAGAAGGAATTTCTGGATGTAAAAGCGCGCGGAGACCTGGAGTCGGTGAAGGGAGCAACGCTGGAATAGCGTTCTCCGTTACCCCGCATGCAGACATGCGCGCGAGAGTTACACTTGCGTCGTACGTGTCGTGCAAAATTACGTGTTCGCCTGTGTGCGATGTTTCCGCGCTGAACGAGACCCACTGCGTCGGTATATCGCGCCAGCACGGATTTACGATTCCGCGTGCGAACGAGCCGCCGCGGAATATTCCGCGACCTCGTCGCGCGCCGTGAAAATATCTCGAGGATCTCGAGGCGCGACGAGACGGATTGCAGTCATTCATATTCGCGCATTTTCGCGCGTCTCCGCCCGAAGTTTAAGTCGCGAGCGCAGGAGACTGCTAGAAATGTCTTTTTTATATCCCGGTTGAGCAGATAGTGAAATAACAGTCCCGTTTCGCTGAATCCTACATCAACAAAGAAAATCGCACGGACTGGTATACGTTGCTATTATAAATAGTAACAATACAGTGACAATGGAGCAGAGGAGAATTAGCAAGATCAGCCGGGGGGATCCCGCTGTGCAGAATTCAATCGGACTCGCGCTAATTAGCCGCGCGCGAAACGAACGGTAATTACGGTCATATTATCAGCGTCCAAGTAGGCCGCTCTGAAAAGGTGGCCGTGATTGCCGGGGTGGCAAGGGGTGCAGATGGGAAAGGCGAGAGCTGTGATGGCGCGGAGGATCGGCGGTCGGTCGGCCCGTCGGTGATGCTGCGAGGGAGAAAGCGCGTCGGAGGTGGCTGGTCGGGGGTGAAAACGGGGCAAATGAGAGAGGGGTCTAAACAGCAACAGTAATTCGTTCACTGACAAAAGGCCCGGCTGGAACAATGACGTCTGCATCGTGCTCGTGCGCGCGCGCGCATGTCTGTGCGCGTGTGGCACTCATTGTGAAAGCCCGCGCGCGCTTTTCACCGGATTTTCCGTCTGTTACGCCCGCCCGTTAGATCGATCGGCCGTCGAGCACGCACCGGGGGGATGCGCGACGGCAATGAGGGGAGTAACGCGTTGTACGCGCGCGGCGGGGTGAGTCCGCGGAAAGTGAAGAGTAATTGCCGCTTCGTGTTATCGCGTACTACATCTTCGTCGGTGTTTTTGATGCATCGCGAGTCCGGGCGACGTATACGTGCCGCACCGTAAATTCTATTACACGACAGAGAGGGACGCGTGTGCGCACGCGGCCGCGTGCGCGGTTTTGTGTGCGGGTTATTTCAGGGTGGAAACGCCGCCGCCGACGCGGCCTCATACACTGGGGGTGGCGGTGCGGGCGAGGGTGGTAGTAGTATTGGTCACTGTTCCGTAGCGCGTGTCTCGTTCGGCTGATCGAAGTATAGCCGAACGTTTCTATCGAACGCAAAGAAAGAAAATAAAAAAATAAAGCCGCGTCGTCGCACAGTAGCGACGGAAATAGGGTGCAGAGTGTCTTTACGTGTACCGAAGTTAACGTACGAAGAATCTGGGTAGGACCTGGAAGGGAATATAGGGTAAAACAGCCAATTATCGATGTTCCTTAGTTATTGACGCTCTAGAAAAATCTGGTTTTCTTTGCGATCAATAGTTGTTTAAAGTTTCATTTGTGAAGTTCTTTTTTGTGATTATCGAGTGCAGGCAACGAGTTCAACTGCAACGCTGATCGCATAAAGAGCCAGAGTTTTTTCAAAGTGTTAATAACTAAGGGGATATTTTAATTGGATGTTTTTTCCTAAGCAGTCGACGAAGAAATAAAGTAGAGGATTTCGCACGCGCGTTGTAAAACGTGTTCCCGTAATCGTTGCGACGAGTTGCAACTCGGCGTTTTCCACGATAGTTGCGACTGCGTGGAAGTCTGAAGTTGGATCCACGTAAAAAATCAGTGGAAACGCGTGGAGACCATCGCGAACGCGAATAACACAGGCGGACCTTACGCGGCAGAATTTATCGCACTTAATCTTATACGGATGTAATGCGCGCACCGTGCATTTACAAGCACAGTCACTCTGTAAAGATGCTCCAACCATTGTTTACATTTGCCGTATTGCGTCGTTGGTGGGTGCTATTATTTAAAGCCCGGTATTTAAAGGGCCATTAAACTAATGGCGGAAGCTTAAGCAGTAGTCTAAGCCTGAATTCCAACGGGATAATCGCTCGAGCCCTAGATAACCGTGCCCCGGTCCGTACGCTTCGCTAATTATGATAATTGTTATGGTAATTACAAAGTCGATCATACAATTAGCGGGAAGGTGAGACCGTAGTGCATAACGCAAACTTACGAAGGCCACGCACGCATTGACGAACGATAGACTGCAAGTGATGAATAATGAGAGGAGTACACACTGAGGAAGAAAAATAGTTGATCTTACTCTAAAATTGTAATAATTTTTGCTCCTAATCATATTTTTTGGTTTTTCTAACACGAAAATAGTAGTGTTGACACGCATGTAAGGTTATCACTAATATTATAGTAGAATTTACTTTAAAAAAATAGTTCTCCTGATTTTTTTTTCTGTAATTTGTAGCAGTCATTTCTCTATTATTCTCTGATTATAATACTAGACATTTTTTCCTCAGTGTAGACGGCGCTCGTTCGATAAATAGCATTCATATATACGTGAAACGGGTGATATATTCGAGCACTGGGGATGATGCAAATTGTTCCCTTAAATATTAATCAAAGTTAACTAGAGTTGCAGCCGGTGATCTGTCCCTGAAAATGCAGGGAGGGGACGGCTGAGCCTCAATTAAGCCGAACGTTTGCGCGCACGGAGCCTGAAATCGAGCGACGCGGTAATTCTCCGATAATAAAACTAATTGTCGTTCTCTTCCGATTTTTTTCGTCGCTGTCGCTGCTCGTCGTTTGTCGGTACGCGTACGCGGTTTAATGGCCCGGCCCCGCGTGTTTCAAAACCCGCGGGGTGAAAAAAAAAAATAGAGCCCGTGCTCTCGATTAGAGATCCATCTTCGTTGCGGATCGCTCAGCCTGACAAGTGTCTCCTCTGTGTCATGGCTGTATTGTGATTTACCGCCCGATTCACGGTACATTGGATCGCGGAGGCGATTCAGCATTCCCAGATTGCAGCTCGAACCATTCAGTAGCGACGATCTACGTCCGCCCCGCCTATCGGAAAAGTGATACATATCCCTCATTAGCAAGTTGCCATTCCGGTTCCTGCCAGTATTCCTTGCCAACCGTGCCGAACACCAATCAAGCCCACGCTCATTCGTCCATAGTGCCAGCCTCGCGTCGTTGCGTCCCCCGCGATTTGTCTCGCCCGCTCGCGTATCGGCCGACGTGGCAAACAATTCCTTCATTAGTATCTGATGTTTTCTAAAGGCATTGATCGCCCGCGCGTCTCTCAATTCGCCGCTCTCTCTCTCTCTCTCCCCTCCCCCCACACACTTCCATCTGACCAAGATCTCGCGTCTTGTTGAGAATACAGAACGAAAGTCTCGATTCTGAAGTATACAACGCGCGGTTCAGCTCTCGCGAGACGCATTTAAATTTTATTTTTCAAGCGTTGACCGCACGTGTTTATATCTCGCCGGCAGCGTAATGCCGCCGATTCCGCTGATTCGTGTTGAACGGTAATAGCAGACTTCGTCGAAATTCTAGTTTACGATGGCGTATACCCGCGAGACGGCGAACAATATCACGCTTGATCTCGCGGATCTCGCATTTGAAAATTTCGGGACGGTTTTATCGCTCTGTCCGCTCTATTGGCACTTCGCGTCGTCGGTCGAATGAGCAAGAGAAAGAGAGAGGAAGAGAGATAGAGAGAGAGAGAGAGAGAGAGAGAATTTTTGAAACTTCGCTCGATTTAGCCAACGGGAAAGAATTTCATCCCTCGGGCACGGTCTGGTCACACTACGGCGCTCGGTATGAAATTACCATTCGCAGGTGCGCGTTCAAAAAGCCCTTGCGCCACGTTCTGCGACAGAGCACCACCCCAGGGCGGGTCCCGGAACGGGCGTATGTTGTATTCCGCGAAAGGGTGGCTTTTGCATCGGGTAATTAGACACGTCGTCCAGTTTACGGGCGGACGTTAAACTCGAACTCGAGATGGTAGATAGAGAGCTCCGGAGTGGTCCTTTCACCCTCTTCTGGCCGGCGGGGGGTGTACACGCTCTCCATTCTCTCTCTGTCTCTCAGTCTGCCTCTCTCTTTCTCTCTTGACGTCGTCTATTCGCGAGAATGAAGGTCCGGGGCCAAATTGAACGATCCTTTTCCGGAGGCCGGTCGTCCAGGCGCACTAAAGCGCCGCGGCACATCCACGTCATATAATTGCTATGCGGAGTGCATGCAAAATGCACCTGCGGATCGCTCGGGCAGAATTTTCGTCGGACAACAGCGACGACGACGACAACGACGACGACGGCAGCAACGCGACGATGCGAATTAACGAGCGACTCGACCGGTGCAAAACCGGTTTAAGGTAGAGCGCTTCGTTTGTCGGGACTGTCACGTACCCACGGGGCCGGTTAAAAACCGCGACTACGAAATGATGTTTGAACAAATTCGCGGGTCGCATCAGAGGTCGCGAGAATGCCCGATAAAACGCACATGTAATGCGCGACGCACGTGTAACGCGTAACGAGTTATTGGATACGCGTTTGGACTAATGAATATGTATTTATGTAATGAGTTATTGCATTTTCGTTTCGCACACGAGTTCACAGCGGTGAGTTATTTATAATATCCGTGTGGAGCGTAGCAAGAGAGAGAGAGGAGAGAGAGAGGTAGAAATAATGACACGATTCAGTCGGCTGAGGATTGAAAATCGCACGAGGACAACATGCAATTTGCGTTAATCATCTTCGTCAAATTCTCAATAATTTCATCGCAATGAGCATGCTGTTGCGGCTTTTCGAATGTAACAGCGGAGCGGCTGTTGAACGAAACTCCACCGTAATTGTTGCACTGAGAGAAAAAAATGGTTGATCTAATTATAATTATAGTTATTTTTATCTCCAATCAACATTTTTTGTTGTTTTAACACAAAGATGGTAGCAGTAACATGCATGACGTTATTATCATTAATATTATAGTAGAATTTAATAAAAGAATGGTTTTACACAATGGTCGAGCACAATTTATAATAAGTATTTCTCTATGTGATTATACAGTAACAAATACCAAACACATTTTTTTCTCACTGCAAAATGTTCATTTGTCTTTGCTTTTTTACCGTAATAACGTCGTCAAATAAACTCTAGTCTTTCTTCCTTTTAATCTCTCTGATGATTGCGCGTTGTATTACATTGCAATGACGATACGACGAGTACGACAAAGAGCTCATGTAATCCTAGAATCTTGCCTGCTGAAGCATCTCTGCCGCGTAACGCTAATGCGCGTGATTCTAACACGCGAATGCAAGAATAATGAAGAACATTTGCGTCACCAAGACGCGGGTATTTCTGTTTCGCGTTGCAACGCTAACTAAAAGCGTACAAATAGACGAAGGGAATTTTAACGATTTGTTCAGCATGTTACCCATCTTGCAGGTACGCAACAGTATTCTATGTAAAATATGTACGAATGTGCGGGAGAGAAAGAGAGAGAAAGTTAGAAAAGGGGAAAGAGGGAGAGAACCGCGCGAGAGGATCTTTTCAGGATATCCCGAGCGAAACTCTCTCTCTGCGCGTACTTCGAACATATCAGAGCCACTTTACCAAGTTTCCTGCGCTCGAAAACGCCGTACTCGAGACTCCCCCTTTCTTTTCGGTCTCAATCGCGCGCAGCTGAAAATTTATTTCTTGCCCTGGGGGCGTGCCCGGAATTATCCAAAATCCCGACGTGTCGTCTCGCACGTGCCTCCACTTACGTAAGAATGCAAAATTCGTCGTTGAGGTACCATCCCTCTTCGAATTACGTACTCAGAATTATATTTGTCGCGAATTTAACGCGGAGTGTAGAAACAAATGATGCAAAGCGAAAGGAATAAGTACACACGGTTCTGTAGTTAATATACCAATTTTAGATCAAGAAAAGAGAGAAAACTGTCGAATCCAACTACTCTATCCCCGTTTTTTCTCTTTCGGTGTGCTTCAAACCCGAGAAATAGAACATGTCTCTCCGTGCGAGAGCGGTTGATGTATCTCATCATTTCAAGTAGTCCAACTATATTTTATCGCCGTTACTCGTCGAGTTACCACTCAGCAATAAAGCGGCGGTGAATCGAGCAAAATATAATAATTGCGAACACAGACAAAGCTGATAATATCGATCCAAAGAAATCAATTACGCGGCGAACCCTTTTAAGCAAGGAGAAAGGGAGAGAGAGAGAGAGAGAGAGAGAGAGAGAGAGAGAGAGAGAGAGAGAGAGAGAGAGAGAAAGATAGAAAAAGACTCACCGACTCCTTCAATCGAAGCCGTAATTTCCACGTGGCATTAAACCGCGCTGGAAACCGGACTCGTCGCGCGTTGGTGGACAGAAAGACGACGGAACGAGATTTCCTAATCGGTATGAGAGTTTCCACCGAGCGACTCTCAATTCGTACCGAAGCAATTCACTGGGCTCGGCGAACGGGATAGCAGGGAAACGCCGCGCTCGCGCGCGTCGTGCTTTGGGGTGGGAAGAAAGGGAGGATCCGGGCGAAAGAGAAGAGCGCGCGGCGAGTGAGACGGACTCGGGCGAACGACTCGAAGACAATGCAATTATTCGCAATTACCGCGTCCGTCCGCGGCTCGCGGAATTATCCCATTCTGTTTCCATTACTGGTCCCGCCAGCCTTAGACTATCTCTCTCTGCGCTCCGTCCCCCCGCTGAATTTCCCTTTCTCTGTCTCTTTCCCCTCGCTCTTCTTCGCCACCGCCAGTCGTGTATACAGGTGTACGTGTGCATACACATATATATACATATATATATAAACACATATACATCTACATATATATATATATATATATATATATATATATATATATATATATATAAACGCGCAGCCATGCCGTCGAAGCATCGAAGGGAGAAATTAATAGACCGAGCGCCGCAGACACGCCAACCCGGCGTGATAATGCGGCGAAGTCGACAGAATTTGTCCACCGATCCGTAAACGGACGACGTAACTCGGAATCTTCGCACCTTGCCGCGCACCACCCCGCCACGCCGCGCCACGGGGATTACAGTGAATATTCAAGAGCGACGCCGTCATTCCCTCCTTTGGATCTCCATCGCCGCGATTCGGTCGAGTGATCCAGCTGAGCGTAAGCTGCTTTCGCGCGCAGCAGCACTCCGCGTTAGCTTGAGCTTCGGTCGAATAACGACGTCGGACATCGACGATCTTAGCCCTTTTTAGTAGTTAGAGATGGCTCTCAAGGGGTGGACGCGTAAATACGGTCAGACGGTCTTAGGACGAAGCTTCTTAGAGCACGCATCAAAATATCAGCGAGCCGGACAAGTATAAGGATCAACAATATTGAAGCGATACCCGCATAGAAATTCCCCAAGATTCTCTTAGACGCAGTATAGATTCTGAGTAGAATGCTCAAATTTGTCCCATAATTGATTATACGGAGATACTATCGAAACTCGCGCTTTTTCTCAGTCGGTAATGTCAATATATTTTATAGTGTCAAACAGGAAATCTATTTTCTTGCACCAACTATCGTATTCAATAGTATAAAAAAATGTAATATATTCTTAAAATATTTAAAAAATTGTATTAAATAATGGAGTCATTTATATAGAAAGTCAACATGTTTTATTCAATTCTAATGTAAAATGAAGACTAGAGGAAATATTGAGAAAACTTTTGGTTTCCCCGCTCAGAATCGCGTATTTGAAGCACTGCATTTCTAAGTAGATTATTTTGGAAAATCGGCTTGGATCCTAATTAGATCCTAAAATATTTTCTATGCGGGTACCTGCAGCGACGAGTGTACCGTCGATTATTTTTATCTCTCATCTATGAATGCCACACGCTCAACCGGGATCAGTGACGTCGTAACGAGAGAGGACGAATCTGAGAAAACCGCGATCGATGATGATCAAGCTGAATTAAAACTCACCTGGGCGGCAGGGTCGGTCCATGCGTGGACTAGCTACCTCGCGCGCGCGCGAGTAACAGTTACCGGACACACTCTGGACGCATTTGCGCCGAAATACCCTCGGATGAGGGTATCGCTCGTCTAATCTACTCGGAGAAACCGCTCGTACAGCGGGATTCTTTCTCGGTCGGCTTTGACCGCGCATAAACTGGATCAGCGTCGTCTAGGACGGCAGCGCGCAGCCGGGACGGCAGCCGCCAAAAAGAGGAGAGTCAGGATTCGATTACAAAGCCCTCTCGTCGAATCCTCCCGCTCTGCCGCGCCGAGATCGGACACTTCTCCCTTTCCGCCGCGCCGATCCCGGTGTGTTCAGGTCGTTAAAGATTAACGGCGCTCTCGTCTCCCGACGTCGTATCCAGGGCTCCGGGCGCCATAGAATAGGGAAGCGGCTAATGTAACAAAGGAAATCCGGGCGACGAGCGACAAAACGTAATTACGCTCGTCC
>NW_022639608.1:304441-306358 GCF_010583005.1 Odontomachus brunneus | reverse complement strand
CTCTCTCTCTCTCTCTCTCTCTCTCTCTCTCTCTCTCTCTCTCTCTCTCTCTCTCTCTCTGCACTCTCTCTCTCTTTCTCTGCTCTCACCTCTGCACTTCGTCTTCTCTCTTCACTCGTGTATAACGCGGAACCTCAGCGGGACGTCGTCCGTGACGCGTTTCCCGCGTCTTCCGCTCACCTACGTGCACCTCTTCTGTGGTTCTTGTATACCTATATTCAACCTACTCTACCTACTTACCTATCTATCTACCTACCTACCTACCTACCTACCTACCTACCTACGTGTCCCTTCACCTTCGCTCACGTGTCTGCAACCTGCTTTGCGTTAGCGGTTTCGGCGCGCGGATTACCGGCGAAAGGGAATCGATTAAACGCAAAGCGCACGCGGCGCCGCCTTCGCACGCTCCGTTTGCTAATACATCTTGCAGTTGACAGCCTCTTTAATTGCGGTGCGCTCCCTCGTCGCTTTTAACACCTTTCAGTGTGTTATTACGTCGCGCGAGAGATTTGCGTCGATTACTTATGAAACTCTCCCTCCCTCCTTCTCTCTGTCTCTCCCTTGTTGCTTTAACTCTTAGACGGCCGATCGGACATACAGCAGCTTCTTGCTGTCTGCTCGCAATCGAAATTTTTCATTTGAGCTTTGGGTGAATTATTCCGCCGGCGAGAGAGGGGAGATTTTTCAAAGCGCGCTAAATACATCCGGCGCGAGAAACCCCGAAAGAGGATTCTGGTTCTAAAAGGACTCTAATCTAAATCGATTAGAGGCAGAGAAGCGAGATTCCACGTTCCTCCGTAATCTACTCCGTAATTCTATTAATAGCGGCAACTATTCAGGCCCCGGAGAACCCAATGAGCTTCGTGGTGCTTTTTCTTTGTGCAACGTTATCCGTAATTACGTTCGCGTTTCCCCGTAGCTTAGCTTCCGGGACGCGGTAAATATTAGTTCGCTGAATATTAAATAGGCCGGATCGATGGAAATGAGTTTTCTGACGTTTTTTTTGCCGAGTTTCATGTTTTATAGATGTCGGCGGAAGCTCAAAGCTTTCCTCGCTTTCTGCCTTGTGCGATGATTACGGAGGGTGGTGGTGGCGCTGTGTGCGCGCGTATTTGTTCGCGAGCGTACAGCGGCGCGCTTTTCACATGCTTTTTCCATCTTTACAATTCTTACTCGCCGATTTTGTCGTAGCAAATTCCACTTCTTGCCGCGCTGAAATTCAAAGGGAATAGGTTAATAATATAGCGGACGTACATATCTACATAATAAGCTTTTATTCGCCGCCGCCGTCTGGTAATATGTTTTTTCGTGCGCGAAAGGAACATGTACGCCGACATAATTCCACCTCCGCGGTACATTACTTATTTACAATTTCATGCCACGTAGCTAAATCGACAGTGTCGCGAACTTCTTTGAGGATAACCGTGATTTATCCAGGAGAAGGCAACAATTCCTCCCGATTTATACTACTGGATAGGAAATCACCAAAAATTGAGCTATCGATCACTCGAAACCAAAGCTGATACTAACGATACCGCAACGATATTGATCGTTGCTATTTTCAGTTCGTTTTTTAGCAATTGCAGCTTTGTGAATTTTCAGACACGTCAAATAGTTGAGAAATTAATATGAATTTTCTCGCAACGGCTGCGTCAAATTTCATATGCGCGATCCTAACTTCCGGCGAGGTCGCTATCTCTCTCTCTCTCTCTCTCTCTCCGAATGAGTATAATTGAAAAAGCCGTATGAGATATACATCGGCGCGGCGTATAACACGTGTAATAAGTGAAATTGCACGACTTACATGGGGCTTCGCGCGTGGCACATAGGGACGTGGCAGCGACACGCGAGATCGTTTATCAGCTGTTAGTTGTTCGCCAGCCCGTAGAGTTCATTAACGATAACACGCGGGAGCGT
>NW_022639608.1:277571-304431 GCF_010583005.1 Odontomachus brunneus | reverse complement strand
CTCTCTCTCTCTCTCTCTCTCTCTCTCTCTCTCTCTCTCTCTCTCTCTCTCTCTCTCTCTTTCTTGGGCCGCCTTCGAGATTGACAAAATCCAACGAAAATTTTAATAGATCGCGCCGGGAATAATATTCCGCCGAAGGTAAGGAAGACGAAGGAGAAGCGGGTGAACTTTCATCCGTGAAATGAAATACTTTCGCCGTCGCAACTTCGCCTGCCTTTGTACGCTCGCCGTAATTTCACTAAAAGTCGCAGGAGCAGTCTGAACCGGGTGCGTCCGAGGAGTCCTTTTATCGAAGGGCACAGATATATAGATGTACAAAGGGTGTTCTTGTATTTCTATTCACGCAGGAAGTGTCCTGAAAGGTATTCCTTTCCGAAGCGTATTTAAAACATGAACGGTGACAATATATTTGACTTTGATCAATGAATACTTTTATATTATCTCAATATGTACTTAATTATATGGAAATTCTCGAATTCGTGAAGAAATTGCAAGAATATGTCTGCAAATTACTGCTAGATAACAGACGTTATCTAGCAGCATGAAGAGGACGAGCAATGGACGAAATTAGGTGATAAAAAAATATCAATATGGTACCATCGTGATCCTGTCGTTTCGTATAAATATGTGCATACGCATGTATGGCAACTTTAGTCTCAGTCATCGCTCCCATTACAATAATTAGCATTACGAGATGAATACTCCAAATAAACGTGCGTTTTCGGGCCGGCCGACTTTTCTCATTCGTTTCTGATCTAATATTTGCCCTCGTTCTGCCTTTTTCCAGCCGTATCTCGTAACGCCGGGAGCATCTCTTCAATTTTGTTCAATTAAAAGATCTTTTAAGGCCATCGTGATCCGCCGTGTTTAGACAGGATGTCGCGGAACTAGGGCGTGAACCTTTCCCGTTGGTACTCCATTTCATCACGTTATTTCGTTATTCCGCCTCGCAATTCCGCGCCGTGCTCGAGCACATACCGTGGAAATATCGAGCCTGATATTGAGGCAAAACTTAATTTTTTAATTGAACTTGTAACGTTCCTATTCTGTTTAATAGCTTCTTGTCGAGCGTAACTTGACGAACGAGCGTATCATTATCGCTCGGGTAAATTGGAGTTTCGTGGAATATTATAGAAGGTATTCTCTCTTCTTGCGTGCATGCGACGCTGTTTTCTTGCGAACACCTCCATAAAATGATAAAACATATTTTCCACGTGTAAACGAAGAGGAATCCAGTATCTCACGAACGTCTAAGAGGAGACTTCGTCAGCCGATTTCACAATCGCGCGTGAAAGCCCTCGGATTTCGCGATGACACTTACGCGGGCTACCCCCTGTAATCCATTAGGCGCGAAAGGGTTAACGTGTTAGCGCAATCTCCTCGAAGAGCGAACCGGGCGGAAGCGATTAACTCGACGTAGCTGGAGTCGCATTGTCGTCGCGACAGCACACGCGCCGTAAAATTACGGATTGTCGCGGGATTACACGCGAGCGGCGAGAGGCCGAATCGCGCGACAGTACACGGAGGAAGAAACGAGAACGAGAAAGGTGAGGGGGTGGTGGAAGCGAGTGCGACGACGAGAGGGAGTTTCTAAACTACTAGCGTCTAGTAGTAAGTGGTAAACCGGCGCAGGCTGCAGGACCTGCTGCATTGGAAGGGGATGAGCGTGCTAGGCGAGTTATACCGGCATTGTTCTAATTTAATCATACATGCCAGGACCAGCCAAGATACCGGCTCAAGGAGCAAGCCGCTAGTAACGACCAAGCCGCGCAATCCGCCGTCTCCGGCACTTAGATCGTCTCTCCCTCTCCCTCACTCGCGTACACTCGCGATGAGTTCCCGATTTCTGTCCAAAGTGTATCATATTGCTCGTTATTCCTGCACTTGAGGTTCAGATCTCTTTGTTGTCTTGTGTTCACTACGAGTTAAGAGAACATTGTCTTAAGAGGACGATACTCATGATTGAGATCGCTATTTATAACATGACCTTATTTCCTGAAAACACCTATGGATATCACGTTGGCTCCCGTCTTTCTACGTTTGTATGTGGTATTATCTCCACCGGTGTGAAGGTACAGTTGAGTATGTGCGATGTAAACTCGACTACCTAAGTGGACGATACTTGGCGTCCGTGACCTTTGGCGATCCTTTTGACCGTCCAGTTTTATCTGGGCGCTTGTTATAAACGTGCCACCGTGTTTTTAATTTTATGCTTAATTTTATGCATTACTCGCTCTACAAAATTTCCCTCCGACCCACTTCGGAATAATAAATCGACAACAAATTCGCCCGTCTTCGCGCAGGAGACGCTCCTCGGCGTGTTTCTCCGCCTCAAATGTCACATTTAAACCGGCTCCCTCGGATGACGGAGACCGAGACGGCAACGACGGGACCGCCGAATTTCCGCTTGCTACACGGGCCACCAGTCCGGAAACGGGCCGTAATTTTGCTCCGGCCGTACTTGAACGGGTTAAGTCGTTGCCGAGGGAAACGGCGTCGCAACACCTCTCTCTCTCTCTTCCTTTCCGAGGTGGAGAAACGACGTTACTCGCGCTTCTTGGGACAATTGCGTCGACCTGGCAGCGAAACTGTCGAAGCGACGCTAATGGCGAGTGCAAAAGGAATACGCCGTGATCGCGGGTGCGCTTCTCTGATGCGCCTCCAATGTAGCCCGCATTAATTCCGAAGGAGCAGAACGCAGAAAGGAGTTCAGCGTGAACTCTCAATGGCGAGTGCGACAAATCGGCGATAGAGGCACGTCGCGACGAGGCAAAATTTTTGTAAAGTGTTTTTTCTTTTTTTTTTTTATAAAAATCGCGTTTAAAATATAATGAGAGAATAAAAAGCGTGTCGGTTTAGATGACATAGGGACGCAGGGCTTAACTCCCCAATGTCTATTTAGTCGAACTGATTGGAAAATACACATTTAGAAAAATATTCGGCTGGTCTAGATTGAATTTTGAAAAATTTATTGCTGTTTTTTGTACCTGCTAGAAATTTGTCTATGATACATAAAAAAATAGCATTCTAGCAATATTTGCAAGCGAATTTAGGTAGATGTGAGGATTATACATTCATTTATCTCTTTTCTCTATGACTGCGAGACCACTTTTCTGAGTACGGTCGAAACCAAATATCGCATCGCGCGAAAGTGGCGTTTCATCATTTTAATCTGGGAATTCTCCTTCTCGTCGGCGGCGATGGGGATCACATGGCAAAATTCGTTTGCGTTCGAAGACATCCCGGTGAGTAGACGCGTTGCCGTCGCCGTGACACGAGGCGAAGGTGCAAAGACGCTGTGGAACGAAATTCAGGAGCACGTCGGGATCGAAGATTGTTTGCAGAAATTGATGAGATATCTGGCGCGATCGAGTGCCTCGGTGCCGTGAAAGATGAGCCGGCGGCATCGTGGGCGACGCTTGCGATCGATAGCTATCTCGCGAGATCTATCAGCGACGCGTGGTACGATCGGAGAACGAAATAGCGGCGGATTCGCGAGAGTGGTGACGTAATCACGCGTGCACTCGCGAATTAAAGCGATTTTGTCAGCACTAACGGTTCTGACTGAGCATTCAATTTGAATTTCCAACCTCCCCAGTAGAAATTGAACCTTGTCGGTGTCTAGCTACAAGATAATAAATTTGTATTTAACATCACTACCAGCCAGTAGCGTAACACTCGTTTCTCCGAGTGGCTACATAATTAAGTTAGCTGATTAAACAAACGAAATGACGGTTATCAGTAAAAAATCATAAATAGTTGCTAATTAATAACCCAATGTTCAATTTTGATCTTTAAGATTTTTATGAAATCAACGTATCCTCAGTTTTGATTCGTTATCCAATTTTAAAAAGCTAGTAATGATATAGTAGTTAGATTATTTATTTTACAATAGACTGTGTAATCTACTTTACACATATCGGTTCTACGTCAACGAGCCGTAATTACAACGTCGGACAACGTCGCCGGTGGATTATGCGTTCTGCACGTTTGGAGAGGGTAGTGGAAAAAACAATCGAATTCGTGCTCACGCGCGCGCTAACGAACGACAGATAGCTGTCAATGATTACGTACGTTCATCTCTTTAGTACTTTAAGCCCGCCAGGGTTAACGTTTGACGTTTAACGCCCTAAGCCCGTTGAGGGGTTGGAGTTTGATCCCCCGACACTTTAAATCCAACATAATGACCGACACACGTTATCCGATCCGTAGTATGAGGGAAATCATTGTGCACATCGTGTGTCACTGATTCCAGAAGGCGTTCGTGATGACGCGATGTACATTTTCGCGCAAGAGATTTTCCAAACAAACGACACGCGCGAGCACGATCCATTAGAACGATTAAATAACTGATACATATCTCGCACTCGCGTCGCGTCACCAAACGGAATCGATTGTAGCAGTTTTTTTTTGTTTGTCCTTTTTTTTTCGCCGCGACGATCGTGTCACGATGCGGACACGATCATCCGGCGCTCTCGTCCGCGAATCTACACCCGTCCTCGCGTGTCAAAAAGTTTTTTCGCAATTCGGCGCTTTTTCCCCCGGCGCGTAAACGGAACGAACGACGGGCGAATGGAGGGACTCCTATCCGTCCGCGAAAAACGCACCCGATAAAGGGGCGCGCATGGTCGCGGGGTTAATTGTGCGTCAACGCACGGAGCGTCCTTTGATTACCGACGCGACGTCGCGTCCCTCGTCGCGCCCTATGCGTTTCTTTCTCACGTAATTACGCGGCCCGTGCCGCGGGTGATCAGGCTTTATGAAGACACCCGCTGCTATCCTTCCGCACAACCCCCTACCGTTTGTCATCCTTTCTTCCCGACTTCCTTTCGTCGCCGACGCGCGCGCGACCCACTCGCCGGAAATACGTTCTTTTCCCTCTAAGTGACAAAAGGCGGTAGCTTGAGTGGCGCTGTATATACTGAGCTCACAATATTCGGCGCAGAGGTTGATGAAAGATTTCAAATGCTTCTCCCCAAGGAATTCTGTAATTTTCCGTAAGAATTTCTATATAGAGACAGCGTGCGCCGCGTCTCAATAAAGAATCCCATAAATTCCTACAAAGAGCCTCGTCTGACCGCGCGCGCGCTTGAAGTTTCGAAATTAGAAATGAATAGCACGAATCGGCGAAAGCCATTTCTGGCTTTTTAATAGCACCGGTACTTCTAGTTAGAGACACTCTCTGCCACATGGGTAAGAGTGCAGGCGCGAATCACTTTAAAGAAGAGAGGGTAGTTAAGGCCGAGTAACGTTCCGTTATTATTGGGGCGAAGAAGGCTGAGGAATAAGGATGAGACATGAAGAAGAGTCGCGGATGTATATGTGGCTCCTTGCTCTCGGCTCTCTTGCTTCCGAATTCCTATCACGTACGGCGCACGTGTGGCTACGTGTGGCTCCGCTTGCAAATCAAAAGCGGAGAAACTATTTGGATGCGAGCGGACGTTTTTCGCGCCGAATAAAAGTGGTAGACTGACCGAGTGACAATACATCATCGGATGATTCCAAGCAACGTGATGAGAATCGATGAGTATCATTCGATATTTGACAAATGATTATCGCTCAATTTTGTGTGTATAAATTTAATAGAAACTCGAATTTCTTGCTCGCCGAAGTTCCGCGTCAATCCATAATTCGCCAATACTCACTGTATTGCTTCCGTGCTTTAAATGCGCGACCTTTTGGGTTACTTCTACAGGATATCGAGTATTGGATCTACTTACAGTTATTAAATTTTCAAAGCTCTTATCCTGACATGCCCCGCGGCAACGTCGAATATGTACTTACGACTAAGCTTAGAATTCTCGGCTCTTCCGGAAGGCTGATGGAAGAGGAAGCAACTTCGCTCTTCTCGCGGCAATTCTCCAACTTATACGACAGGAGTTTTGTACGCCGCGAATGGAGATGTAGGTAGAGAAAGTAAGCCCACGTGCATATAGCACGCGCTTAGTCTAGTGAACCGTACAAAATAAAGGAGAGGAAGAGAGCGCACACACGAAATCTCAATTCTCGAGGAGAACCTCAAGCAAATAATAATTTTATATTTTCTTTTAGATTATTGAGCATATAATTTAAAGATATTTAAATTTACTGTGCATGTGCAAATTATTCTATAATCTATCATACTGAAATTCAAAGAAGAACAATGAAATGATTTGCATATCGAATGAGAACTGCATAAACGCGACGAATCGCATTCCATTTTTGCCGTCGACAGATCGACGCGAAACTCGATAATACAGTCGACGTGATCGTTAATCGTGCGTAATTACATTCGAAATCGTTCGAACATCGCGAACAAAGCCATCGTATTGCCATGAAAAATCGAGACGATCCCGGAGCGAGCCGCAGAGCGTCATAATTCACATCGAGCCGAGAGAAGAGCCGGTTAAGACCACCGGGCTAAAACACAAAAGCGAAGTTATAATATATTATAATACACAACAGTCGGCCTTCGCGACGTATCTCGCGTCCCCGGACGATCCCCGGTATCGCCTGGAAGGCGATGCAAATTGTGCACCGGGCGTGCAACGTTCTCGATCTGTAGTTAGCAATTCTCCCATCTCTATTCCCTCTTACGCGCTTACGAAGTTGCGGAGAGTTTCTACAAGGCTCCGGAGCAGGTGGAAGAGGAACGGCTCTCCGGCCCTCGAGAGGGCTTAACCGGCGGGCAGAGAGCGAGAACTTTCGCGTACTACATAGTCATATTAGTATTACGCGTGCTACGCTATCATTCGACTGGAATTTCGCCTTCTCACCGCGAGGATGTTGGCTAAAGAGCGTAGGGAGGAGGGGGGGAGGAAGGGTAGACGCCCGCGCGGTGGACGAGCGGACTGTCCCCGTTGAAAAATTTGCGACGAGCTTTTCGAGGGAAGGCACTGAGCTCGGATGTCGCATCTTGTAAAGAAAGAGGGTTCGTCGCAAAAGAGACTCGAGCCCTTTGTTCAATTATTCCCGGCCTTGCGCAAAGTCGTTACGCCACCGCCACCGCCGCGGCTAATAAGGTCGTTACGGATATTTTATAAACACATTTCGTTCTCCGCGATTCTCCGCGAAATTCAGGATCGACCAGGTCCCGAGCATAATTACACGCGACGTCTCTCTGCTTCTCAGTATCTGAGCCGCGCTTCGAAGCACGCTCTTCGACGAATGTGGCGTGGGCCACATCGGAAATTGAATCACGTGCTCTATCTTTTTTTATAGCAGAAAGTAATTTCGCCGATAAATTCCGCTAAATTAATCAAATAATGAAATTCGAAGCTTTTGTTCGAGTTCGTCAGGTCTCCTTTTGCATCCTTCCATTTTCGTTACAAAGCAATTGGAGCTTTGAGTTTGTAATATCATATTCCAGCTGAAATTTTTGTAAAGCAAAGTACTTTTCAAATGGTACAAAGAAATTTAAATAGTTGCGACTAATAGTGAACAACGTTCACAATACGATTCCGCAAATTTCAGAAACGCACGTTGCTCATGAATCGAATTATCATTACTGTTATAGCAACAACAGCAACAAGCGCAACAACAGGCGCAGCAGCAACAGCAGCAGCAACAGCAACAGCAGCAACAACAGGTCGGCTCACCAGGGAGCGGAAATGTGGGCAAGGGTAGCCCGTCTCCCGGAAACTCATCGTCTCCTGGCACCGCCGCGACTACCAACAAAACGGAGCCGAAACCGGTGGAGTGCAATCTGTGCCATCGAAAATTTAAAAACATACCGGCTCTTAATGGCCATATGAGACTCCACGGTGGTTACTTCAAAAAGGTAAATTTCATATTTGATAAGGGTAACGCTCGGGGGAGCGCTCGTTTACGTATTTATGCGGATTTGCGAAAGCTTGAGGGGTGGAGCCCGATAAGAAGGACTTCTGCCCTGCTTGAGATATTCTAATAATGTTTTATCTTGTAACTTATGTCACGCGTGCGACTCGCTACGTACTCGCGTATTCTAAACGTAGCAATTACGCGTTACTACAATCGAGAGACTTAAATGTACGCGACGTATCTCTAAATCCGCGCGCAAACTGCGGATTACAATCGTTAGTATTCTCTTACGTGCTGTCGAGTCGAAATAACCGGTGTCGAAGTTTAAAAGTACTCGTAATCAGGTATATCTTTGTTCGCTGATTGCGGATACTTCACGCGTATTAATTTGACGTGTCGAACTTTACTACTTTACTCGGTGTCCCGAGCGTGTCGTCAATCTGTTGTAGATCTGCAGAAAGGAATCACGCGACTCGTACGCACGTGCGCAGAAAATTGCCGCGTATCGATTTCTTTTCGAATCCACCGAAGAAATGACCTGCGAATATTGTCCCAGAACTGTAAGATCACGCGTCCGCAAAACTTGGAGCCGCGCGGCTCTGTATCTTTGGCATAAAGGAACTCATCTCGCGGCGGCTTATCTCATTTGCATCCGCGCGAATGAGCGCGCGTCGTCCAAACTTCATTTTCGGCGAAAACTTTAATATTCGAGGGAGAGAGAGAAAGAAAATCTCCGCGCGGTTTCGCCGAAGTTATAGCGCGCCGCCGTTTGCATCACCATATGAATTCGCAATCGCGCGAATTCGCGGGCGCGGTGCATCCGAATAATCAACCGGCGTTTCTATGAAAATCTCATCAGGCCTCCGCCGGCGTCTCGAGTCGTTCGAGAGGAGCGCGATACTCGAGGAGATGCATCCTCGGGGTGATAATCGCCGCGGCGAGGGCGCGGAAGAGAGCAAAAAGTGATATAAGAGAGCCGAGATCGCCTTCGGAGATCCGCGTGACTTCAGCACACTTTGCTGCTGTCCTCTTGTTCCCTTCATCCTTCTCTCTTCTCCCTTCGCTTCCTCCTCGTTCATCGTACCCGAACGGAGGAGGATGCGAACAGCGGTGTTCTTAATAAGGTCAGGGGGTAAGGGATTGTTACAGCCGTTGAAATAGAAAGATCAGCGATTTTACGACCACCGTCTCACTTTCTTTCTCTCTTTTTCTCCCTACCTGTGCACCCCTCGCCTGTCCCCGCCGTCTCCAGTGTTCTTCTGGCACTGATTAAAAATGTCTTAACGAAGGCTGCGTCGCGTTTGGAAAAGTGCTGAAAAACTCATCGGACAAAAGTTTCCCCTTTTTCATTCGATCTCGGCAGCAAGAGGCGGCGAATGGCGGTGTTCTTTATTCTGCAATTGAAAGACGATGACGTAACCGGCGCTGAAACGGGTGAGAATAAACCGGTCTGGTGGCGGCGGGCGTTAAAAAGCAAGACGGAGAGGCCGAGAAGAATTATAATCGATATATTGAAATGCTGCATATAAATCGGGACTTCTTTTCCGATTCAGCGAGTTTCGCTACGGTGATCAGTGAAGATACAAGACTCGCGAGAATCGTTAGACGCAAATAGTCGAGAGTGCGATCAAGAAAAATATGCAATGCGGGGAGCACGTCTGTCGGTGTGCTTAATTGCTTAATGATCTGTCCTCGATTCGTCACGCGCATAATCGCACGTCCTGATTCGATCTTGAGACTGCTTTCCCATCACCGGCCGGGATTCTTGGCGATTCCGTCAAATACGTCGAATTAATTTTCCAATCAACGTTTTTAACGACCGCATATAACGATTCGCCGCCCCCTCGTCTCCTGCCCGATGTGATACGTCCCGTCTCTCCTTATTCCATTCATCGCTACGTAAGCGGGCGGGTGGAAAGACCGGTTGGTAACGACTCGATAGAGTAAAGATTGAAACGAGGCGGGCGAGAGCGAGTAAATCAGCGAAGGCGAGATAAAGCGCGGCCAAGGGCTGGAGGGAGACGTAGATAGCACGGTGGATGGGAAAGGTAAGGCGATGATCGAATCCAAATGAACCCATTAACAAGCTCTTTGGTTCCACTCGATCCCCGAACCAATCCGCAGCGAGTTCGCGCCGGGGATGGGGAGAAAGGGAGAATAAGCGAGAGGAGAAGAGACCGAGACGATTCAACGGCCAGATGGGGAGAGAAGAGAGAGAGAGAGAGAGAGAGAAAGAAAGAGACGGAAGAGAAACCTAGCACGCGCGGAGAGGCCCGTGCAAACATTGTCTCGAGCTTTCTCCATTATGCAGATTGAATCTGACTGGTTACGGTCGGGGTTTTCAACGGCGCTGCTCTCGTTCCGAGCACCCGAGTTTTCACCGCGATACCTCCGCCTCCTGCCGTCCACCCTGTACTTTCTCTTCCTCTCTCCTCTTCGCTGCTCTCGGCTTCTCTCTGCGTGTTCTCTCTCCGTCCGTGTTCGACCGGCGGGACCAACGGGCGCTGCGTTACCGCGAAAGCTTCCCTTCCGACATCATCCCCTCTTTCGGTGGCTCTGCCGGCCGAGCTTTTTGCCCGACACGCACCGGCCGCCACGGAATTATTGAAAAGTTTCGATGGCCCTTCGGATTCGGCGGAATACACTCTTTTACATATGTGTGTGTGTGCGTGTGTGTGTGTATGTGTGTAACGGATTAATGCATGTCGTATGCGGGCAGTTGGGGCGCGGAAGACGGGGCTGAAAACACGAAAACTCACGGGGGGTTGTAGGCAGAGCCTCGTCCACCGTGAAACCGCGCTCGTGTTGTTTAGGGCGCGCGTCGCGGCGCGGCGGGAGGAGGTAGCAACCGCGTTTGGGTTCGTTAAGTGGCAGCTGTTGTTAATCCCGCGCCTCTTTCGGGAGCAGGCGAACGAGCGAGCGAGCCCACGGATAGACGTGTAGTCGGGTTTTAGAGCGAATTACGGCGTGTAATTTGTTGTACTTTCGAAGGAATTCACCCCGCGCATGCCGCTACCGCACTACCGTGGTCGCAGTAACGCGACCGTTTTTCATTACGCGTACCGCCGGCGTGACGAATGATTTTTCGGAGCGATAAATCGTCAGCAATAAATCTGCGCCGACGCGCTTCAGATTTATTTTCTGTAAGTAGTTGACGTCTAGCACGATTGATCGTCGGCAGTAGGGATTGTTGGGAAACATACGCGCGCGCACGGCGCTATGGATCGTCGATTGATCGATGCCTCGAGAGAGCTAAGATAAGAACAAGAAATATATCGGAAATTGCCGCGCGGGACTTCGCTAACGTCGTCCATTAATCGTCCCCTGTATCGTCGTGCTCTGGAACGTAGTCTGCATGCTTCCTCTGCCGAATTGTATTACTTTCACGATCGCAAAATGAAAAAGTAACCAACAGATGCATCCGGCACAGGGTCGAGGGTAGGGAGTCGGATCATGATCGTGTGATTTTTACCAGAATATAAACGCGATTTAAAATTTGGCAGACCGACAAGTGAGGATATAAATTACTGAGGGGTTCTCCATTCTTTTCCATATAGCTTGTAGAAGAGCGTTAGCACAATCGACCGTCGCCTACGGAGTAACGGTCCGAATTATGGATCGTTTAAGGTTAGAGTAAAACTTGTAATCATTTGCTTAAATTTATTGGTTAAACGTTAAAACTGATGATACCAATAAGCAAGTAACGTCATAGTTTTAAAATGAAATTATTAGACTTTAAATTAGTTTCTGAATTATAACAAAATAATTAGAAACATTTAAGTTTATATATGAGTTATATATCAGCAAATAATACGAAAAATCATTTTCCGTCTTTTCATCATATAATGTGTATTCTTTTAATATATGATAAACCGATAATTTGACTCGATATTTTGGAACTCGGTCCACAATTGTGACTGTTACCTGCGAAATAGCGAGATGATAGATAAATTCCCGCCCACGGAAGTTTCGCACATTTTTGAGGCTCGCGCGAAAATAATTCGGCGAAAAACGCGGAGTCGCGAAAGTCTAATCTCGAACAGTAGTGGGTCCCGGGATAATTCGTCCTGGTAGCTGGAATCGACACGGATCGAATTGATGAGTCCGGAAGCGGCGCGGCGGACGTTCCGCAATCAATTCCGCGTATTAACGGCCGCCGATCAATATTCATGAAGCGAGCGAGCGGTGTACGTCCCGTCAAAGACAGAGTTCAATTTCGCGGGAGGTGATATATATATACATATATGGTCGCGGTGTGGCCGGGTGCGTAAGTGCGCGTAACACATATCGAAGTACGAGATAGGAAATTGAGGACCGCGATGACGAGCCGTGGCGGGTATGCGCGCGCGAGTCCACCCCGGCCATTAAGGCTTGATGAAGATGACGATGATGACATATGTATCCGGGCTGATATATTGTTCGCGCGGCGGTTCCGAGTCAAGGGTGGCGGCGGGATACAGGTGCTGGAGATGTATGCGCGGCACCCTCTCGGCGGTATTAGTATGCTAATTATAAACGTGCCCCGAAACTCGCGGAGGTCGAACGGTCGAACGGTGTTTGGGGAGCGACGTGTTTCACGTGGACGACTCGCCAAGTCCACTTGCATGCGTAACTCGCGGAAACTTTAAGTAATATAACTTTCACGGGGGTGTGTGCGCGTCCTGGAGAAAAAGAGGAAAGAAATTACGCGGACTTGAAGGAATTCCTACGCTTAGAAAGTTAGGAAGTGGGGCCTGTATCTCGCGGCGCGGCGCGTCCCGAGAAGAACGGCTTATCCTCCTGCGGACAAACGCGCCGTGAGAGGGTGAGAGGGGGTGCAGCCTCCCGCGGAGGATGCACGGGTAGCGAATCCCCAGTATAATAATAGATCGACGCGCGAGACGATGATAAATCCACGACAGGGACGCGCTATTGTGTCGTCAACGATATTATGTCTTTTGGTCGTTTCGGCCGAAAGATCGATGCTGCAACGCCGCGGGACAACTGCGAATGTATAGGAGGACGGATTTTGTTATATATGCTCTTGGAAATTCCTCGAGAGCACTGCGCGCATTACGAGCGAGACTGAAAGATCTCAGTAAACGATCTCGGAAGAAAGACGAAAAGTGGCGTCAGGTGGGGAGAAAAGTTCATGCACCTATCTGTTATGAATCAAATTTTCGATATTTCTGACTTCCACGAATGAGTAAATTTACCAAGCCGGCTGCGCTGTAATGATGACCCGCCGGCGAGCACTCGCAATCCGAATCATCGAGACAACGCGATCGTTCTTCGCGAGCAAGTTGAAACGACGCCGAGGCGCCTTAGCGCCGGGACGTATTACAGGATGTTGGATCGCACACGCTAGAGATTCCATTACGATATAATCCAATGGGCGCCTCAATTAGCCTTGCTCAGTGATTAGCGTGCATCTCTGCTCCTCCTTCACCGCTCCTACCACCTTCTCCTCCTCCTATTCACCATTGTAGTGCTCCCACATCGTCCTCTTAGTGCGCTGCGCGTCAATTTGCCCGTGATTTGAGCTTCTAATCCAAGATCTCTCGTCACGAGTCCTTCGTGGTCGGGTCCAATGAAGATTCTGGTTAGACTACGAGTTTTGGACAAGCCAAGCCCTATCCAATGAGACCTCCGCTGCCACTATATTCGACCGCGATAACTTAATGAGACGAGTGTTCGATGCGTCAAACACTCAGGCTACGATAAGTGAGAAGCACCTTCAAATCGTTCGTGTTTTCAACCGGGAATTCTCAAACGTGACGCGGAAAATTTATACTTTGGTGTGCGCTTTCTTATCATTTAACGCGCTATTCCACTCGATTTAACGACGACGTATCTCTTTTTACCATGTGTTGCAGGACGCGGACAACAAGAAGAGCGAAAAGAAAGAGGTCGTCGGGCCACCCCTGCAGACGGCGTCGGTCAGCGTGAGAGCGCTCATCGAAGAAAAGATCATACAGAAGAGAACGACAGGTAGGTTTTTGAATCTCATGCATGGCGGAATCTCGAGTCTAGGGTGTCTTTGCATTTTTCGTTGCAATGAAGAACCGAGTTACACGTCGGAGGAGTATTCGGACGCAATAAGACCACGAGAGAGAAAGGGAGAGAGAGAAAGAAAGAAAGGAAAGAGAGAGATGTAGCGTGACAACGTCATTGTTTCATTGAGAATCCCGAAAAGGAATACGCCTATCATAACCACGGGGAAAAAAGAATTAATACACTGTTCCGGCGGGCGATGCTGAGAACACCGAATCCGCGAATGCGATTCTGGTGATTTACGGGCGCGTATACCGATGCGACTGTATCTCCCGTTGTATTCTCCCGTTCATCTGTCCTCCTTCTCCCTTTCTCGCACCGCTTTCCGCTCTTCTCGCCCCCACGTGCATATGTACATTTGCCAGGTCGGGGAGGACCGCCGTGATATTTCGAGCGGGGGCCTCCTCTATGGGGGCACAGTGTATGGACTGCCGAAGAAGCGTGATTTACGAAGCGAACACGCCAGAATATTTCTCGCATTGTCCACGTTGGCGCGATAAATCAAGTCGCGGCAGTAGCAGAACCCGGCGACTCCAGGCCTGTGCTTTTGTAACAAAGTGCGCGTCGTTAGCGATTTATGCGCGATTTCGCCTCGGCATCTGCCAAGAACGGCGAGGGACGAGCCGCGCTTACGCCTGGCACCTTCTGCGTCGCTCCTTTCGGCCAGCCATAAACCGAAATAAGCGCAAAATAATCGCCGAAGCGCGCACCCTGTCCTCGCGAGCGTGTGTGAATGATCACCGACATTTCATCTCGGCGACTCGAAGTCATCTCGGGAAAGTCGATCGTTGATATTTGGAGGATCCCGTTTTTATTTCGACGTTATGCCAATGTGGATTGACTACGTGACAATCGATTTTTGCTCTTCCTCAATCTCTTCCAGAAAATATAGTTTGCAAACGAATTTTATTCTATAAGGTAAAAGTACCAATTACCTGAACATTAATAATACCGATACCTAACTTTAAACATTATTATTGTTTTAGTCTTTAAATATGAATATTTAAACTTTCACATATAAAGAATACATATACATATATTCTATATTCAAAGTTTAAATACATATATATATATATTCTACATTCAAAGTTGAAATATTTATATTTAAAAAAAAAACAATAAGAATATTCGAAGTTAAATATTGTGTTATTACTGTAAGGGTATTCGTACTTTTATTTTACTCACTACCGAAAAATTATTTATAATCACGGAGAAATAATCCTCGTGCTTTATTTTTCTTTCAATAGATATAGGTGTCATATTGCCTTTCTTTAGATGAAATCAAAGAGATAACGCAGTCACTACTTGTGTTGAGCTTTTAACATTTAACATTTAATTTCGAGCGAAGAAATTGCGCGTCGTTTGCAACATTGAACACGTGACGCGAGCAACATATACTTTCAGATGTAATTTATTTGGGAAACGACGCAATTAATGCGGCACGGCATTCCTCGCGATAAATTCCAATTTGATTTCGCCTTTTAACAAGACTATCCTCTCTTTCAACCGCGACTGCGGCGGCGGTAGCCGGTGAAACGAATGACGAGCATAGAATTTGTTACGTTTGACTAACTGGAAATTCAATTGTTTGTTTGCACGAACGCGAGCAAGCGATACGGAAAACGGCGCTATTTCAAGTAGTATAAATCAATGTTGGGCGCGCGGAGCGCCGCGGCAGAATCCACTGAAGCGCGGCGAGCACCTTCACGTCGAATTCCGTCGCTCTGCCGTATGATGGACTCGCGAATTCTATGAATATTCGTTCGCGAACGGTTATTAATCAACATACAATAGGAGCCGATGTCTACGCCCGTCGTCGCCCGTCCGCGCGATCGGGAATTGTTGACAGTCATTTAGCCGGGCCATTGTCGTCGGCCATTATTTTTGGGAAAGCCTCGCTAGTGGCCGCACAACAAGATCGATCGATAAATAATTTGCTGGCGAGCGCGCTAGTTCGGCGCGATGCATCGCTGACAATGCATGGGGAATGCACGTTGCCGCGTTGCACCGTTATTTGGTTGTCGGTGCGACGGCACTGGCGCACATTTTTTGACATAGGGTGGGACGAGAGGGTGGGATAGAGTGCATACAAACTCGCGCGCACACACATACACATATCGGTGGAAGTGCACACGGTTGTGCCGATCGCCTGGCGAAATAACTTCTATCTATCGGTCGCTTCGCACGAGTACCGAAGAATGTAGGGACAGCGAACCTGATAGCGATCGTGCGATAAATCAAACGAAGAATTGAATCCGCGACTTGCCCGTCGAGACGCCCGACAACTGTGGATTTAATTCGTGGCAGATGCATCTCGCTACTGTTTGGCGATAAGAACGTTATCGGTATCACAATGCTTCACGTATATTCTAATTGCATAAGCTCGATCGTGACAAATCTACCCCGCGTGTTATTCTCCAGCTGTGACTTCCGCTGCAACAATATTCTAATTTCCAATTCAGCTGTATGAAAATTAATTCAACGGGAAATAGAAAATTTCAAAAATTACATAATCGCGTATAAAGTACAGCGAGGGAAAAGACGTCTAAGAAAGTATCTATTCAGTGACTGCTAATAATAGATTTATTTATAGTAAAGCTAAGTTTTCTTTTGATTACATCGCTCAGAGTGCAGACAAGAAATCAAACTACAATACTGGTCGTATCTAGCTTTCTTCTAGAGTGTCAATGGCCAAAGGGATGCTAATAATAGGGCATTTTATCCTAAGTAGATTTTTGGTGAAAATTCATTTGGAATTTGACACGGAGGATCGATAATCGAGGGACAAGCGCACGATTTTTAATATATGTGTACGCGGCCACATACGAGGTACACACGAGGTACGTCCACGTGGAACTACCACATGTAGATCCCGCGCGGACTATCAACGCAAATGAAGCTTTGCTTTGTTCTCTGCCGGCTTTTTCGCTGCTGCAGCGTCGACCGCAACGATTTCCATTGGAAGTGCAGATAGGACAGGCCGGAGACAGGCCGCGCACGTCTGCCTCGTTGGGAGCAATTTGCCTCGCCGCGATCGATGATTGGCAATTTGTAAAAATATCACGCGGTCTCTCGCCAGTGTGTGCCGATACGTTGTCGCACGTACACGAACGGTCGCGGCATTTGCGGTTTATGTAAATGCATAAGTTCCGCGTGTCTTTCGCGCCGTCGCGATCGATCAAGCCGTCGGACTCTCGAGCCGCCACGTGTTATGCTTTCGACAAATTGCGGAGCGAATACGCGCGTGTGTATGTGTGTACTCGTTGCTTTGCTGACAAGCAAGCAAACAAGCGAGAGAGGAGAAGACTACCCGCGATCCTTTGACGGTTCGGATCCTGTGAGACTCGTGTTACAGGAGCGTCAGGATAGAATTAGGAGTAATCTCATAAATTCGCCGGGGATGCGTCAGATATACACGACATCCGGCCGTGTCGTGAATACGTGGTGTTCCGCTGGTACTTGCAAGAAATCGCGCAAGGGCCACTAATTATACGTTGCGCGCAATAAAAATGTATGGAGTGCACGGTGGACCGCGGTGGACGGTATAATGAGCGGGGATGGTAAAAAGAGAAAGGTAATACGAAGGGAGAGCCGCTTCGGGCGAAAGCCGGCTCGAAGCCAGAACGAAGGCTAGCCAGATATTCATGAAATCATCGTGGAAAAGTTTCGTCGCGATACAGCTGTACCACTCGACGAATCCCATTTCCTCCTCTTGCCCCCCGCGGCTCCCAGGATATGCGCGCATTTATTTCCGTCGAGTTGTGCACGGCCACCATGAACGATTGTGCGCGCCGTGGAATATATTTTTCAGTATGCCGCGATTTCAACAGCGGTGGAATATTTATTATGGTGCAGCGCGCTGGTAGCGGCAGCGCCAAGTGCGAAGTGAAAAGTTGCGTGTGGATTTTGTTACTGCCGTCTAAATAAGTGGGAAGACGCTCCCATTTATCCTTCGTAGTCTCGCATGCGTTCCGAATAAAATGGCGCGCTTTAAAGTAATGCACATTCGTTTCTCTCACTCTCTCTATTCAGCTCGAGAATCACGACGTCATGGATTATTGAGAAAAAATCTCAAGATCTCCAAGAAGATATGGTCTCGTCTCTTACAATTAACAGCTTTTTAACACTTTAATTAATTAACTAAGGAATGCAGATTCATTTCTTTTATTTTCTTCCCAATCGATAGTCATCGTCAGAAGAGTCTCTGATACTCCAGTTTTACCGTTTTTTATTTATTTATTTCGCGCGCGCGCACGCGACATGTCGGCCGAATGTATATTTCGTGTCTGCTCGGTTATAATACTCTGTCATCCGCGCGCTTTCGTAAAAATTGAGTCAGCCCGCCGGACTACGGAATACATTATAACCGGAACGGCATGAGCGCTTTTTGAAATTTAAATGTAGTTATTCCAGCAAACCCGCCGTTCTCAGGACGTGCCGTGACGTCCCAGCACGCACACGCTTTTTTGAAATTTAAATATTGTTATTTTTAGAGATACAACGTACCGAAAAATTTTTATTGCGCGGCCGGAGAGAGGAAGAGGGGGGGAGGGGGGGAGGGGGCCGGTGAGCATATACACGGCGCAACGTATGTTATTGCTTCAGCCAATCCTCCGCGCTTTATTCCTTTTTCGTCTCTTCAATTATATATACGTAAAGCCAAAGGGAAAACAAAAAGCGTCGACGTGCGCAGCGGGCGGCTGAAAGAGAACAGCAATTCGCGACCGCCATTGTCAGGTGAAGGGCGAATCGAGAAAAAAAAAGGAGGCGACAAAAGATACTTTTATTTCGAACGACGCGTATATACATGTATACATACATACATACATATATATACACACACACTCACATATACATGCACGTACCCGTTCACCTATTCTCGTTCACGCATACGGGAATGCGCTCTTTCTCTCTGTCTCTCAATCTCTCGTCCGTGTTTCCGCTTTCCGTCTCACGGTCTTCTGCGGACCTGTCGTCTCTGTTTATTTCTAAGCGAAGCGTCGCACGCGCGCTACATGGCTGTTAGCAAAGAAAAAATATCTTACCGACCAATCTATCTTCTTCGCAGTCGCAAATATGGGGTCTTCAGAGAAGCTCCTCTCCGCGTTCCATGTTTATTCTCAACCTGAAATGTGAGAGCAAACTAGAGACATCGTGTATTTACCGCCAACTGCTAGAGAAGAAACATTCCTCTTGCTGTTCAAATATGTGAATAATAGTTAAAATATGATCGCGGCAAAAATACGCTTTCTCCTCATCGAGTACGGAGAGAGATGCATATATTATTCGATACATAATAACCCTTAGATATACAACACGTCGCCCATGTTAATCGTACAATCCATCAGTATTGCACGTCGTGAAGTGCTCCTGAGTAAATTTAGTGGGCGAGAGCGACGACAGGATTGTTCAGCAGGAAATGCACATGTTTTAGCAGCGGACGCGAATGGCAATCAGCAGCCGCGTACGAACGCTACCGTTTTCACCACGCAGACCGACGCCGTTTCGCAAATCGCGGGCAAGACAAACTTCGCGGTACCAGCACCGCCACCCTTGGCAGCGGGTGAAAAGGTGCGTCGGCTCTCTGACGGCGAGCATTTCCGGCAGCCCAATGTCACTGTGGGTGGTCACGCAACTGTGCAAAAGCAATTGCAGGAAGCGCAAAATCAGGCTCAAGCACAAGCGCTTGCCGACTTGATCCTGAAGGTACGATAAAGTCCCTCGCGAATTAAGACGGATCATTCGCACGATCGCGTTGCGACGCGATACTTTTCGACAAATTATTCTTCTTCAAGAAGTTGCGTATCAGCACATATAATTATGCAATTACTCGCATACACTTCGCATGCTTGCATAACACGAAATGCGCAAATCAATTGTAGGGAGCCAAGGTGGCTGTGAAGAGAACAACTTCCGATCCAGGACAGAGATTACATCTAACTTATCAGCCACCCGTGCAATCAGCGACGACGAATCAGCAAGCAAATAATCAGCCGCAAGCACAGCCCGCAGTGACGGAGAGCTTCACGATGACAGGCTACGCCGAAGACGGCGGTTACTTCAGCCCGAGCTTACAGGATGAAGTATTCCAGCAGGTCACCACCGTACCCGACAGCGTGCTCTTACACGCCACGCAGTTGGACTCGATTCAGGTAAACATCCTGATCAATTCGTTGTTTTACGAACGCTTAGTTATTGCCGAAAAACTGACGCAAACTTAACTGCTTGGATAAAAACAATTATACCTTTGATTCTAATTATTTTCGGTCTGATCTCGCAAATGGATAAACAAGCACTTTTACCCATCGTGTTGCTAAACGCCATGAATCTAAATCTCCCTAACGTACAGTTTCAGACGGCCGGTTTGTTACAAGAACAATCCACTGAACAGCTGCAGGATATCACGCTGGAGGATCGGTATTCGTCGCAACACACGGTCAATCCGGATCTCCAAGCACTGGTGAACTCTCCGTTGCCCGACTCCTTGGCTGAATTCAGTACTTACGCCGCGCAATATACAGAAAGTCCCCATACATTGCCGGCATCGCCAGCGGCGATGCCGCTGCCATCGCCGTTGACGCGACACGACAGTCCGAGCTTCACATACCCCACCCCGCCGGCTAGTCAAGAGGGCCTCCTCACCGGGAGCATACCGTTGCTGAGTCCGCAGGAGGATCCGGAGAACGTGAGGCAGGTATCGTCACCGCTCTCGGCGGCGTTCTATACCAGCACAATGTCGTCCGCCGCGGCCGTGGAGGAGGCGCTGAACGAGGTACTGCCAGGCGAATCCGAGGCGGACGCGGATCTATACGGATCCGGCTCGTCGAATCCGCACTCGCCACTGCCAAGCCCGTTGTCGGCGACACCGGCGCCGTCGCCACTGTCCTCGCTGCCACCGTCCTCCATACAGTCGCCGAGACCGGTCTCCTTCACTAGCGGCACGGGTTTCCCTGTGTCGCCACATCATGCACTCCAGAGCCAAATGATGCCAAATTCAGAGGACCCGCTGCTCTCTTCCACCCCGAAGGACTTCACCACCGCCGGTCGCAGGCGATTCGAGTTCCAATCGTACAAACTAATCACGAGCCAAAATCTCGTGGATTTTGGCCTAGGCAACGGTAACCTTGCCGGTATCGTCGTCGACAACAATGGCGAATTCAAGCTGATACAGACGTCGGGTCTGCAGAAAGCAAACGTGCTGGTGCAGACGGGCTCTCTTAGTCCAGCGTTATCGTTCAAGAAGGAGATTCGCTTGGCGACGCCGAAGGTCGAGCCTGTGAATCTCGGTTTGAATGTCCAGACCAATCATCAGTACAACACGGGTCAGTTCAATCAGCATCAGGTCATTAACCCGGCCAAGTTCCTCGTTCAAACTACCGAAGCGCCAAAAAATAATATCTTGAGACACAAGTCGAACATCGGAAATTTACCGATACCTATCGACCAGATCAAGGAAGAGCTGTTAGATGAAGATGTGTTTCTCAGTCCCGGCAGTCTACCCGCCGGTAGTCCCGTTCGGCATTGTCGGAAAAGGCCGCGTATGGATAGTGGTCTGTATATAAACAGTTCCTACTCATATCCGTCGAGGCTGCGGAAGGCTTGCGATCGCCACTGGGACAGTAGTTATACACCACCGCCGATCTTAGACCCATCTCGTCCTGGGCCAGGACTGTACGCAAGACTGCATCAGTACGAGAGGGACTCAGACTTCAGCTCGGACGACTCTCAGGGCAATGACGGTCCTCCGCCGAGGATCAACATCGGCACGAGATATCAGGCCACGATACCACCGATCAAGTGCGACGGAAACAGGAGAAAAAACGGACCAGAGGCCGATCACCTGCTGTGGGATCCTGGCATTAACAACGTGCTCACGAGCACTGAGCGTAAGTCCGATGTTTCACGCTTCAGCACATGTAAGATGTACACAAAATTCTACTAGTCCCGTTATATTCTCTAACATAACATTCAAAGTTCTTTTGATCAAACGCATTATATAATAATTATTTGTATTTCATGATTGTTGATTATCTGAAGAATTGCCGATTCCTGCTATATGATGTACATCAATTGAGTCTTGTATACGAGTTAATGATCAGAAAATTACCAATGTTGTTGCTTTTCAGTGGAGATGTACCTGCAGTTCGCGTGTTGCGCCGCAGTGCCGGGCGGTGGTAGGAACAAGGAGTATGCGCTTCATTTGCTGCACATGTGCAAAGGCAACATTCATGTAAGTTATCGTCCAGTTTTGTTTCATTTATAATTCTATCGATTCGTGAATTCAGACAATCTGCGCTCCTCTTTGATATCGAGAGTCAAACATGCACTCACGTGAAAAAAACTATAACATAATTAGCAAAATAAATGCATGACAGTCGTTCGATATGTTTTCAGGAAGCGATGGTGAAATTAATGAGACCAACGCCGACGCTGCCAGTGGAACATCCGCTTCTCAGCTACGAGTGCCACGAGTCCGACCGATGGACGTCACACGAGATGGACGCATTCTACCAAGGGCTGCTTAAGTACAACAAGGACTTTTGCGCGATCTCGCGGGACGTCGGTGCTAAGAGCGCGAAACAGTGTGTACAGTTTTACTATCTCTGGAAGAGACTCTGTCCTGACGAGTACAAGAGGCTGCGCCTTCGTCATGGTAAACCAAAGATCAAGACCGAGTGCAAGGATTCCAAGGACACCAAGGAACTTCGTGACGCCATCGCGTCCGTCACAGAGATGGACTTCAGTGAGGACAAGTCGATCCTCCACCGTACCCTGGTAAGTCTGAATGTAGCCTCAAACTTCGTCGCTTTCCGCCTTAATTTACTTCACGTATCATGTACGTACAGTGTGAGCGCGTTAACGCGGCTATAAAAACGTGTTCTTTTACCTTCCCACCTTTAGCTGCAAACAAACGAGAGAGAAAATTCGGCGACACTGACCACCAGCGAAGGAGAGCTGAGGTTATTCGCATACGACTGCCCAGATGTGAGTAGCGATATCTCTCGAATATTAAATCTCACGTGTCTTGTCGTGTTCTTTACGATCAACTACACGAGTCATATGTCTAACTGCTAATGACAACTGTTAAGAGTCTTGGAAAATTAATTTTAAAATAAATCTCGAATCTTTTCCTCTCGTTTTTGGCAATACATCTCTCTCGCTGCTATTGTTTGTAACAGTATATCATAGCATATTCGGAATAACTTATCCTATTAACTCCAAAAGATTAATTACAGTCGCATACGTTATTTCTATGTCTGCTGCTCACTGTATACCCTACTTCTTCTGTATACGCTAAGTACGAGTTGCGTTCTTAAAATCATATCAAATTACTAACCCGGTCCTAGTACTTAAAAAAGAAAATGGAAGGAAACGAATCGCATAGATATCTTGGGTACTTGCTGGATATGCAATTCAAATCGACGAGATCTCGTACTTGGTGTATCTGAAATGATCTTACATGCGTACATACGTGTGAACATTTAAGTGTCGCATGAGACTGATTGTTGATCCATCGTTTTCTCACGCTTCATTTTAAGAAGACCGAGGATGTTGTGCGTTTGTGTGAACGTTGCGTTACTTATCTGTCGTCGCCGTTGTCGTTTGTTTGTGTTGTTTATTTTGGCTTTGTGTTTTCTTTGTGTTGTCAGAGCTTTAGCGGAAGTGTAACAGTAACGATGGCCGGGAGCACCCAAACCGCCCAAACCGGCAATACCGGCCACGCCACAGTCAACACCAACTCACAAACTCACACTAGTTCTGAGCAACAACTACCCGCGCCCACCCCACTTCACTACCCCTGCAAGATTTGCGGGAAGTAAGTCTCCAATCTCTAATCTAAATTATCCATTTTCCAATAATTGACGGCGGAGCGTGCGATGCGCGTATCCTTAACGACAATGTAAGCGGCAAGTATCGGCACATCTCACATAGTTATTACCTTCGCTTGATAGAGAAAGAATATGCCTTTCTCTGCATACGACCTGACCGAAGCCAAGTAGCGATACGATGCCGACTATATAGGTTCACACAAGTACCACACATATATACCAGATGACTCGTGACAATGGAAATATGTGAAATATTTTATTTAACCATGACAAAGTATCGCCAAGTCGCAACTGAGAAAAGCGGATCAGCGCAACAGCAAATGCATGCTTTGAGAAAAAAAGAAACATTTCACACTTCGAATTGACATACACAAAAACACGAGTATCGTGAAACAATTGAGCTTTTAGACATTTTGACAAATAGAATCTCGAATATATATGTGCGTATTGTGTAGCGATCTTATATTGGGAAATTGATATTTTTCAATTGCAAAATACATTGTGTCAAAACACATTTTTCGAGATCGTATAGACGTCATTCATAATACATACATCTATATCAGGAGAAACTTAATGTTATAAAGAATCATTATTTCGAGATATTTTGAATACAACATCTAACAATCCAGAATGAACAAACGATAACAATATTTCTATGAAATGTTAATTTCGTTTGTTATATTTACTTCTCGCCGAATTCGGTAATCAAATATTCTTCATATATTTTTTAAATATATCGGCAAAAGTTTTTACATCAATTATTTAATATTTTTACGCCTGGCATTTTCCTATACTCTATTATTATCTTCATTTGCTCTGTCTAGGTTCTTCTAATTATATTTCTCCATGTTTCATCTTCCGACGAAGATATTTGTACATATGAATTGGCTATGGTATGTCGTAATAAGTATTAAATTTAAACGCATAACGCAAGCATGATTTGTTAGACCGCTGTTGCTGTGTCAATATATCTCCGACTCCTCACTTATATACGAAAGTATACACACATGTGAACTAAACTACACCGAGTGCCTAAATGAAGACGCAGCCCAACGCTTGCGGAACGAAATGTTTTTTTTTTTTCTTTTTAATTGTGTGCAAACTCGAAGTTTGATCGTTTCTATATTAGTCTCCACGAATTTCCGAGCTGAATTTCACACGCAGTCTTACAACCGGGTGTCGTCGTATTCACATATCGTAGATATCTCGCAACGCCAGACCTCACGTGCGCGTCTCGCCCGGGACCCGGACTTAGACGATAAACAACACCCTACTTGACGTGCCAATTACACTTTTCTTCCAGAGTTTTCAACAAAGTGAAAAGCAGAAGCGCACACATGAAATCGCACAGGCCAATACCCTTGCCCGATTCAACGGGTCAGGAATCTAAGCGACCCGTGGCGCAACAACCAACGAAAATGCTACAGCCGCATCAACTACCGCAGCAACAGCAGCCGCAGCAGCCAAGCCAACAGCAACAGCAGCTGCAGCAGCAACAGCAGCCAGACAACGCCGCGTCACAAGCTCAAGACCATCAGCAACAACTGCCCGCGAGTGTCAGCGACAACAAGATTCAAAATTCAGCGCATGTATGGCACAATCCGACGAGGCTGAGGCCCCCATAGGACGAGATCCAAGTAGCTATACTTAAGTTACCTTAACGAAGGCTGTAATGGTACGATAGGGTAGTAAGATATGGTCGCTCGAGGCATAGGCAGGTTCTTATACGATGACACGCGACCATCCGCGAAGTCGTTGCGAGTAACGCGCTGCGAGAATATATCTTTTTACGTGAACGAGACCTCCGCTCACGACATAACGGGTTGCGTGAGTAAACTTCCAAGATAGATAGTTCCGAAAACGCGAATACCTCCTCTACATGTGCGAACTTGGGCGAGAGAGCGTGACTGATAAGTTTGCCCGGTCAGACGGACTAATTAAACTTACGAGGTTACTCATACGGAATATTCAATCGAGCAGTTTCACGAAGAGGAAAACATCGACCGCTGATGGAAGCTGAAATGCACAAAAAGAGTCGTGTAGAATTCGTAGAGTTTAATGGCGCAACGAAGGTCTTTAACGATGCAATCGTATTTCGAGCTCTGTTCAGTAAGGAGACAGGGTACCGATGATCACGAACATCTTCCGTAACGCGAGAGACGAGACACCGATGCCGTGTCTAAAAAAGGGAAACCGCCACTGTCGAAGAGATAAAACATATGCAGACAAATTGCGTTTTGTTGCGGATAAAAAAGTATAAACGCGATCATCGGAAAATGGCCTAGGAAAGAGAAATCAAACACGTCTCAATAAGTACACGTGCGGAAACGTACTTTGAGTGCTGACTCTGCAAAATCGATGGACATTAGCGTGCACCTACAATAAGCGATGTAACGATTAAACGCGATTTTGGTGTACCTATTTATTATGCACGTAAAATGTTCCCAGATTGTGCCACAAGACATTACTGTTACCTGTTGTCCTTTCGCAATTTTCTTTTTTTTTTTTTTTTGTAATGTTTTAGATTGTTTTTCTCTTCCAATTCGTTACAGTCGGGATCGGCTTACAGAGAGTCGTGTCCGGAATTTTTTTGTCCAGGATTTTCTTGTTGCAAAAAGAAAGTGCGTATATTACGTATTTACAGAGTTTACGATTGATTGCAATCAACGCGGCACTTTATATTTTTATCTAACGAGAAACCAACCATGTGAATAAAAATTACTTTCGAAATTAATATATTTTAATTCAATTCCGATTAAACGATAAGACAAGAGTCGCGAATCGCAAAGAGATCCCGGCGTGTGACGGACAACTTGTTGCACGTTCACTCTAGTTACATTTAATTTAATATTATTGGTGTATCTCTAAAAACTTGTATGAATAAGTGGGTCTTATGTACGTAGATTTGTTGAAACTCCTTAATTTCTTTACCTCTGTTACTTCGTAGTTTAATAGTACACAATTGAAATGAATTTTAATATATGCGATATATGAATATATAAATATATACATAAATATAAATATGTATAAACAAGTCGGTGTAATTGAGAGAACATCGTAGCATAGGCAAATAATTCTTTAGGAAAAACGTTGTTCAAGTTTTACTTCAGATGCGTTTCCTGCATCGTCCAGGTATATATGTATGTATATTGTCGACGACGATATATTCAGTATACATATATTTATACATATATATATATATATATATATATATATATATATATATATATATATATATA
>NW_022639608.1:222564-277561 GCF_010583005.1 Odontomachus brunneus | reverse complement strand
TATATATATATATATATATATATATATATATATATATATATATATATATATATATATATATATATATATATATATATATATATACTGAATGTAAAGTAATGATTATACATACGCTCATACATACATACTATACATACGCGCACCCGACACAGAATAGAGAACATTTATTAATTAATTGATATTTAACTTCAATGATCATTGAATAGCTATATGTACATAAGACGTGTACATGTTTGTACATATAACGTCAGTGTCTGTATGTACAATTAAAGTGAACTCTATGCAAAAGCAAATAGGTTAGGTTTTAGGTTGTTTTAGGAGGGATCTATACATATATATATATATACATATATATATATATAAAGAAAAATATATATACTTGGCTTCATTTTCTACCTTACTAGAGACTACGTGGCGAGACTCTTGTAAAAACAATGGCTGGTCGTACGTTCCCCGTGATCCGTGTGAGTTTTTGTTTTCTGTTTAAAAATTTTTACAATGATGTTCCTATATGTAAGGTGCCTTATGCGATCTGAGAAAGATTTATTTTTCTTTAGTATTTTCTGTATAATTCGACGATGCATCGAACTGACTCTATTCCTTTATCTACGATGTCGCGTTTCTTTAATTAACGTTAATGTAAAAAGAAGAGAAGAAACGAAACGAAAACGATTCTAAACGATGTAAGTTGTGTTCCTTTCTATTTTCCTTTCCATCTTGTAAAATGTTGTTACACATTTGTCGATCGAATATTTGCGGTTTATAGTTTTCGTTTATTTCGGTTATTACACGCTTATACCTACTTCGAGATACAAATCAAATTTTAATTTTGACTTAGTTATTCGTATATTTATATGTATATATAGGAACATCCTTTAAAAAAAAGAAATATCTATACGTTTAGAACGAAAGCAACGTGCATCTTATTAAAGGAAAGAAAAAAGGTAAACTTAAATATAAATGTACTAAATTTTATAAAGATTAAAATATATTTATATCAAGTTTCATTTATTGAAACTCTAAATTGTTATTCAAGAGAGTTGCCAATCGTAGATACTCTAATTCTACCTTGAGAATATTGTTATTGTTAACACTCTTCTTCTTATTAACTTTTACCATTAAATGAATCGCGACGTACTTTAACTTTTTAAACTTTTCTCGAGCAAACGCAAGTGACTGAGGACGCTTAAAAAAAAATCTGCCAAGTCTTAACAATTCGTGAAAATGGCTTTTAATCTTCTATTTGTTTCACTCAGAAGTAAATACTATATGATAATTGTGAATGAAAGTCTAATTGTCAACAGCGCGGCGTATACTTCCCCGTGTGACATTAGACATTCAGAAATCTGTACTTTAGTCTCTATTCTATCTCTATATGTGTCTCATTAATCCTCTCCCCGATCTACAAAAATATATTGCAAACTAAACATCAAATATTCCGGCCACACACAACATCTTCATTATTTATTTATTTACAGACAAAAAATTAATATGAGGGGGTATCGCCACATAAGGGCACTAATTTAATGCTTGTACAATATCATTCAATGGCTGATAATTCACTACATCTGTTAAATTTGGCGGCCTATAATGATTCTATGCGATATTAAACGACAATTCTATTAAACATCTTCGTAAATATCTATTTTCGATTTTTCCGATGCAGTCGCAATATCGCAAGATCATGTTTGTGAATGTTTATTATGTGATGTGATCTTTTGAGCCCGTGGAAATACTCCTTTGTAACCGTATTAAAATATATGATTCTGTAACGGCTGAGTAATGGTCTCCAGTACGTAAGCAAAAACGAGAGTGTAGTACTTTAGAGATTTATATACTATAAGATTCTAGAATTTCGAATCTTAAAGCGTTAGTTTATTTAAGGAATAAAATTGTTATGAATTCCGACCACAGGCTCGGTGCATAGGTCAAATACAACAAAATTAGCAGACATATCATTTAAGACAATACACTTGTTACAGAAACTAAGTTTCTACTAATATAATTATTATTGTATGTAATCTAACTCTTAATCAGAACTTAGAGCTTCAAGGGGAACGTCGTAGATAGTAATAAATGGAACGAAGAGATATTGATACGTGTTGGCTGATCAAATCCAGATGTTGCGATATTAATGATAATTACAATTGCAACATCCGTTCTCAATAACCAGATTTTCCGTTACTTTTTCCTGCTTTATTTCTTTACCAATTTTATACTAAATCCTATTTATACGGCCTAATTTAGTCACATCGCAAATTTTATACGATGACAATTAGGGCTTATTGAAATTTCACGAGCATCTTTTCATAATTTTGTATTGAGACAAAGAGTAGCATTCTGGATTTAGAACAGCGTTAATACGGAATACGTACGGTACTGGAGGCTATTTACTCAGAATGTGGGAAAGGCATGAAACGAAGCAATGAAACAGTAACGAAGATATGCATGAATTGTACAAACGAGTCCCTCCACGTCACAGAAAAGAATGATATATATATCTATATGAAGAATATATATATATAACAAAATGATAACTATGTGATGTATTTAAATGGTATGTGGTATATGGTATTACATATTTGTACATAGGCGGACCCGTGCCATCAACTAGTGAGTTGTACCGATATTGTACTGCCATAAAATCGAATAGCGATAACATCGAGTGGATGAATCCGAACTAATTATCGACAAATCCATATACGATACGATTTTCGTTTCTGCTCCCGTACGTGTATATGATTAGATAATTAACTTGAAAGTTACCAACTAACACTTAACTTAATGGCTGTGCAAATGGAGCATTTTGCACTCATTGACAATTATTAAACAGTTGTGTTGTTTTCATATTTTACATTTTATTGTGTGAACAGTTTATTCGTATTGAGAAAATTACCGTTCTGTTGTTATCACGTTATTCCCGTTTGAGTTGATGTCACGTCATGCCCGGACTTGTGTGTTGGCGTCACATCCGTTTATTTTGTTGTTAAACATTTATTTTCGAGGTCCTATAACAAGCTGACAAAAGACATTAATCGTGATTAATAATTTCGTGCTTGTTTTTATCTCGTATAAACGTCTCTTAGATTACTATACTAATACTATATCGATACTGTATCGGTGATTGAAAAAAGAATACTGAAATCCTGCATTCGCGGTCGTAGGTCAGTTGCTAAATTCACGTACACGTTAAATAAACGTATCGAGTGATTGATTACCGTTAGAGGAAAAAAGCGCGTTACGATCAGGCAATATCGTAGTAAGAAAGTAGCGAGACACCTTTATCTCGGCAACGACTATTTAGAAACGCATAATCATGTTTTAGATGCAAGTAGTCGCAGTGATGTTTCGACATATGTTAAGTTAATTTTATTATTACCTATAATTTATTCATTATTTGGATAATTTAGTTACTACGTAGTAACCGTTATACTGTAACGTATCCTCTCTCGTTTAAGTGAATTTTCGCACGATACTTCCTACAGAATGTTCAATGCACGCCATGGGCTCGCACGTTGACGAAGATCTTGAGATAGTCGTTGAATAATTTAGTACCGGTGAAGTTTAATCAGTTTGTGGAATATATTGGTACAACTCGATGAAGAAAGTGTAGCGTGGTTATACACCTGAGGAATGTGCTCAAAATATTGTATTAAAGAGAAAAAAAAGTCTACTAAATGATCATCAACGTTTATGCAAAATTACTCTTAATAAGTGAAAAAAGTTATTACGGATTATATTGATATCGTAATCTATCGTCCTCTTACCTATTACCTACTTTAATGTCTATCTCTATATGCCAGCATGGTTCTTTATACTCTTCTATTTGATGTTATACTATTCTCTATTAACTTTTACTACTGAACGTATTGTTAATGGTGTTTTTAATGTACTAGAACATGGTCAGCTGTAGGGAAACCACGCACATGTCACATCGAGATTTATATGAGGGCAGACATAATACCCGATTGCGCGAGAAAAACAATGGCACGCGTTCAAGTAACGCGCGACCACACCCGACACTTGCAACTGTGTAAACTAGCGACTTTGTATTTTCATAGATTGAAGATACGATTCTCCAAATGTTTTTTTGTATATCTTCCGTGACGCATCGATGTGTTGACGCGTAAAACTTTACTCTTCACGAAAAATCCTCCAGAATGTCGAATACTCATTTGCGTCGTTATAGTTCGGTCGTTATAATTTAGCGTGTGTTAATTGAGACCTTTATCGCGCGTGAATCAAAGATTCAAGACGAGTAGAAGACACTAGAATTTGAGAATATGTCACATTACGTAACATATATTTTTCTCCTCGCTCATATAAATTATCGCAATAATTCTAATAAATCGAAAGAGAAGCACGTGTTCGCACGCGGTAGCAATATACTCAGAGTGATGCGTTTGTACTATCGTTCTTTTCCCACCTCTCTCTGCTCAACTAGAGATACTACCTATAAATATACCTATATTACATTAGAGTCCACGTCATCCTAGCTACTTAAATCTTAATCACTTAATCGGTTTCCTGTCTTGCTCAAAGAGACGCGGGCTCATATATGGAGCAAAACGCAACCATCTCTCCGGACTGCGTGTAATAAAATCGCTCAAGAGTTGGTGCCATAAGCAATATGGACAATATATTATTAAATGTGTTAGGTACGCGTGGACTAACTACAGCTGGCCGGCTAAGTTATGCTTTAAAGAAGCTCGATAACGAAACGCCTTGCGGTTGTCTTCCACGAGCGATCGCGAGAGCTCTCGTAATAATATCGTTCGCTCGCGATGTCGTCGGCGGTGCTTCTGCCCTTCATAAAAGTTACATTTGTAAGATATTTCGAAGTCGTTTCGCGCCCACGCGCGGCACGAACTTATCTTTGATGTTATCTCTGATCCACCGACTTTTGCAATCGATCATATCGTGATTCGCGGTGATTATGTTTCATTTCGGGACTCTCTCCCTCGTTTCTCGCGCGAGAGGGTCTCGTTACGCACGCACGTGGGATGACGATCTCGCAATTGACTCCTGGCAGGAAACTGCAACGCGTTGTTTACATAATTAAGCATACAGTTTAGTCAATTTGAAGCGCGATATGTGGTATCGAGTTGCTGACGAAAGCCTAATTTAATCTGGAGCCTATAGTGCGATACCACCGTGCGAGAAGAGAAAACGAATCGAAAGTCATCGACAAAAGACGAGAAACCCCAAAAGGAGGCCTCCAGAACCCCTTTCCCGCCCTCGAAGATGCAACTCCGCCACATTAGTCTTCGACGAGAAGAGACAGCGCAAAAAAGAAAAGAACGTGCGTGGTGAATTACCTGCAAATGCGAGGAGACTTCGAGAATTCTCTGTTGCGTAAAACATACGAAGAAGACGCGTGTGAAATTTCAGCGAAATCATATTATCGAACGAGTATCCACCGATCAATTAAGTTTGTCGTGGAATTCAGCGATCTGTACAATCCACTATTCGTCAATCTATTGATCTGTTAGTCCGATCGATCTAGCGACTCGTAATCTCCTCGTATAACTTAACAGCTAGCAGCCATTAATGTTTATTTGATTGAAAGCGATTGCGGAATGTAGAATTTTCGATTCCTCTTTATCGAAGTAGGAGCCGCGTTCACGAGTTCGTAGTCTGGCGAAGCGTAGCATTAAAGCGAGGTGCGAGATGATAAAAGAGAAAACGAAAGAGCGGAGTCGTAGTAATTGAGCCCGCTCGTAGAAGCTAATTGCAGATCACACGGCTTAGCCAGGTCGACGAGCGTCTGCGCATCAGTATTACGTTAAAGCGATACTTATATACATTAAACTAGCGATTATATTACGTATACATATATACATACCATTTTATTTAATATATTCATATATATTAAGAAAACCAGAGAGAAATTGAAAGAGAGAGAAAATGAGATATTACTAGTATACACATACATGGATATTGACTCAGATGGAAGCGTACGTGCATATATGTATCGCTGCGTACATATATATACGTACGCTCATATATATTTATATATATATACAAAACTGAGTATGTGTGTGTACAGAGAGTCAGAGGCGCCGGTGCGACCCGTACTCGTCGCGTTAAATGTCGATGTTGTTCGTTAAAAGAAAAAATGAGAAAAAAAATACAGAAACCCCACGCTTCTTCTGAATCGTGAGTGGTGGGACTTCGGTACACAGATCGGCGGCGAAAGAGGGACAGGGGGAGAAAATAAAAAAAAGAGAAAAAGAAAGAGAGCGTAATTGACACACAGTCACAATCAACAAGACACAAAACGGAAAAAGAGAAAGAGAAAAAACGCGGCATTTAATCGTTCGCGATTCAATCTTCAGTAGCGCGCCCGGGAGAAGACAAATCGAAAAATTATCGTGAAGCATGCGAAGCACATCGAGGGGACGAGAAGCACCATTATTCACCATAATCGTTGCCGAGAGACAGATCGCGAATGCGCGTTCGACGCGTAATCAAAAGGCAAACAGCAGAACAGAGAATCAAAGAGAACGCTAAAATGATCGACGATATATGTTAACATATATACATATTATATATATATATATATATATATATATGGACGTATATAGTTTTCGGCCGATCTTGGATCGTCATGGATCGGCCTGTCCAGCGGTCCGTGTAACAAGAAAAAAAGCACACGTACATACATACATACATATACACAAAACACACAAATTATAAGAGAGAATACCGAAAATCCTGCCTCACGACAGCACGAGCATTAAATGTACCATTAAACTCTATTACTACGATGATAGAAACCGAACGAGCGAAAGTGCGCGCGCGTACGTGTTTGCCTGTGTATGAACGATAAAAAGACGGCGAGGAGTTTTAATACTGAGATGTAATGAATAATCTAACCGTCGTTTATAAATGAATATATATATATTAAGACAAAAATACTGAATATATATATATTATATATATATAAATATAAAGTAAATATATATATATTATTACACCGCATTGCATAGATAGTATATATATTATATGTACGACGACATACATATATATATGACTATTTTCTTCTATGAATATTGCGTATGTGAGGGGAATGCTATTTTCATCGTACGTCGGAAGGCGCACCGCGATCAGCGAAAAGACGCGAGATATCCGATAATATTTCCCACGTAAGAAGATCGCTCTCAACTAAAATCCCTTGGTAGACTCTTTGGTAGACACGAGAATATATATTTTTGTCTGAATAATAGTAGGCAAAATTGCCCAAGGCAATTCTAATAGATAGTGAATTAGAAGGTAGTTCTTCGTAGGAAAAGAGGAAGAAATTGACTTTATAGTGATCTGTATTTTAATCGACTATTACGCTCGACATATGTACTATCGCCTCGTTTAACTTCCTCAAATTCGGATCAATTGCAAGTTTTACATTAAATTGTCGTGATTAGCACTTTTTAATATCTATCTCGCGTTGTCCGCCGCGGCGCGTCTTGCGCCAGCTATCTCAACACCGAGCTAAACCAAAAAGCAAATTAATAACAAAAAAGACAAGTTTGAGGTGTAAGCCAAGTGCCTTGTGTTCTGGTAACTAATCGTTGACTTTTAACTACGATATTAGGGAAAGTGAGAGAGAGAGAGAGAGAGAGAAAGAAAGAAAGAGAGAGAGGGGAAAGAAAGAGTGAGAGTGAGAACAAAAAAGAGCGATAAAAAGATGCAGAAAGACAAAGAATGAAGAACTGGTCAATATCAATTTACACGAATGTAAGCGTGCTTTTTGATGGGAGAGAGAGAGAGAGAAAGAGAGAGAGAGAGATTCCTTTTTTTTTTGACTGAACGATGAAGATGGAAAAGAATCAAAGATACCGGACACCCACAATATCTATACTCGATTTCAATAAGTATGCTCTGCGTTGCAAATTCAACGGAATTCGACGGAATCATACGAACCAATCGCATTTCGCTAACTCTATACATTCGGACACGAACATACACACTTACATGTACACATGATAAATATTATTATATTTTATGAAATGTTTTACAATAAGTGACCGTATTGCAATCTGCTTAGAGATATTTCACGAAATTTCAAACAACTACACGTAACGGAACATCGTTTCAGTCATACTTCCCGACTCGTTCATTTCATGGAGAGCAGACATAGGTCATGTTGTATTTCGAATTTGTGATTCCGTGTATGTAACGAGAGCGTCTGTAGTTCTAGTCCATTTCTGCAATTAATTAATGTCGAGTCCGAGCGACATGCTGATTATTGTGCCAAAGCAAACCGGCGACAGCCAACGCGTGTACCTGGTCCCGCGATCTTAACTTTAAGAATCACACGTTTCGATTTTGCCAACTGATTCCCCCGCTTTCCCACTGCCTACATTCGTAAGATCCCGTATGATATAATCTTTTATCGAAACGGGAGGGAAATTATTTCGATGTTTTTGCAACGCAATAGCGAACTGTCCAAGTTATCGATGTGTGGATTTCCACTTCGATTCCCAAAATTCCTGTAATCCCAAACGGGACAGTAACACCAGGAGATCCGGCTTCCATCCCACCGTGTTTTTCCACCGCGAAATCGCAAGAAGGAATGTTTGAATTCGACGCGAGGGGCACCCGGAGTCTCATTCGGCTTCGATAATTTCGGTGATATTAACGACGCGACACTCAATAACGATAATTAACGAGGATCTGATATTTTAAATATTAGACACCGCGATGTGATGAAATATTTTCAACTTGCGCGGTGTCTGGTCTAAAGTATCAATGGAAATTAATGCAGTAATCAACGCGTAGACTTGTGCAGTGTGGTAAAATTCTTCGTCTGGCTTCCGGATTGACGCTACATCCTTCGTGGATTCATTTCCGACGTTTTGCGAGCTTCTAGATGTGATTCAATACAGTCGTTCCTCTACTGAAAAAGGTCTGCTGAAGAACTGAAATGGGATGCTCGTGAAACGTCGGAAACGAAGATATTAATCCGGAAACCAGACTAAGAAATCAATGAGGATATATTTAGCCACCGACTAAAACGTAATTAGACACTATATGTTGTCATCCGAGCGCCATAATTTTCGGTTTGGTATTCAAGTATAGAACACAGAGAATCTCAAATTCTTTTGTTTCTAGTGCGCGTTAATAATTTCGCAAGAGAACAGACGAAATCTCTAAAAACTCAGAATGTCTCTTGTTAAAGCGAGCTAACATCGCGAAAGGACGATCATTCGTAAATTTTTCCATTGGTCATTCGATTACGAAAACGATCGGTAGCGAAGTGAGAATGTCTAGAGCGGTGTATCGCCGGCATTATATTATATGAATTCGACAGTAAGAAATGAGTAAAGATTATTGGTTATCCTAATTGTTAGTAAAGATTTAGCGCAGCCAAGGCCCCGTATGGGGTCTTTTTCATTCGAAACGGGCACTGGTGTTGTGATAAGGGTCAACGTAGTAGAGAGTGACAAGAAGCAGGAAAGGAGAAAGCCAATGTAGTCGCGAATGTTGCGAGTGCGAATGGAACGAAAGGGAGAGAATCGAGCGAATGTTTGCATGTGCGTTTCTTTCTAGCGATTCTACACTTAATGTATATCTCTCAACTGTAAAATGAATAGCTATGTCTACAAGGAATTGATGTAAATAGTAGGTCTCGGTAGATAGCAAAAGTGTCGTGGCCGAGGGAGCTCTGCATCCATGACGCGCGAGGAGAACGCGTTTCGCAATTGTTATCTCGCGATAATTTCGGCATTCGCGAATCAATCGGCCGACTGACCGCACGCTCAAGTTCCTCCGGTGACGCGCGGCCACCGGTCCAGGCGCCAGTAATCGCGGAGTGTATGTAAGAAACGGTACGAGTCTTTCGAACTTCAAAAACATTTCTTTCTCACTACAGAATCAATCGGTTCTTTACGATTGTCTTCGCGATAAATTGAAGATAATGAATCATACATATATACATACACATACACACACTGTATATATTTCGTGCAAAAAATCGCGCCGATGTAAGGAAGCTCGGTGACGATGCTAGTACGGTTTCCTATGAATACTATGTAACATTAACAATTGCGATCTCTGAATTGGGAGAGAAATCGGCGAGAGTCTCGGTGTAAAATTATATATACCGTCACGCCGCGCTCCGCCTCATGGATGCATTGACGTGGATGAAAAAGACCCTAAGCAGACAATCCTCCGTTAGTTAGTCCTTAAATGCGAGTTGTGCCACTGACCGCGGGTGTGAATGCTTACGGAAAGTATTAATTTATAAGGTAGAAGGCTCTGATCGTGTTAGATTCCGTCATAACGATGTTTTTCGTCTAGATAGAGTATGATGTGAACCTTTTTGTCGCACGGGCGACGGTGAGTACGAGCGCGGATGTACTTGGCAGCATTATGGAGCACGTCGACTCACGAAATTGAGATTTCACAATTTTCTAAAGGACAATTACTCTCGACTGCTACGCGGAAAAAATAATGTCTTTTCAGTGAATGAATGTATGAGCAAATGGATCCGTGCTAGTATCCACGCTGGCTCGTTTGTGTTGCTCTTACATTGTTATAACGATCCCTATACCTTCTTCTCCTAAATGATCTCCTGTGCAATCGGTGCTGTAACGAAGGTTTAGTTGTACGAGCGTTGATAGACATTCACGAAGAAGAGGTGTTTTACATGTACACACCTGTGTGCACGCCTAACGAGAAATTACGTTACTAGGAGCACTGTGTTATGCAAAGGCATTGTCGCGTCGCGTCGAGGCGAGACAGCGATTCGCAAGCAGTGCGGGCGATCTATCTGTCGCGAAAGTCTGATGAACCGGCGCTCAGTACTTCCGACAAACTGTCGCTAATTTCTCATTCGCGTGCACGGCGAATCTAATTTTATCGTTGAATATATGTAACACATCCGTAATATTATTGTTATCGTTATATTATTGCGGTGGCTTCCAGACTTATATATCACGACGACGAGTCTTTGACATACCACTACCAACACCACTATCATCATCTCACCACCATCACAACCACCACACCATCATCACTACCAATCACTCTATCATTGCGACCAAAAGTGTGACGATGATTCTTACTGTATCGAATTCGCGTACACTTACATTCGCTCTCCTTGCACTTCGCAAAAATCCGGTGATGCAAGCGTACTCGCGAAGCCAAAGCGAAAACAAGAACGACGATCAAGGGACGCGCTTCTCTCACGAGAACACGACGTCAACATTCAGCACCGCTGGATATCGGGTCTTTCGACGAACAATCAAACGGCGAACATTCGCCGGAAAATCAAACAATATACGTATATATCGAGTCACACGTCACGAGAACGAGTCAATATCGTGAGATCTCATCATCGTGCCATCAGAAAAGTCTCGCGTTAAACCAATGCGGCGGCATCACAAATAAATCGTGAAGATCTACCTCCCTCGATCGTACCGATGAGACCGTTGTCCTCGCGCGAGCGTTCCCGGTGAGCGCGAGAAAGACGCTCAACAATAATCACTGTGCCAAATTGTCGGTCGTGTAATCGAACCTCCTCCTCACTCAATCAAAAGTCTCGAGGCAACGAGTCTGCGGGATGAATCCGTGGATTCCGCAGCGAGGAAGAAAAGACACAGGCAGATCAAGAGAGAAACCGCCAGAAGATCCGAAACATATGCGGACAGGAAAGAATCTATCTTGTCTATCGCGAGACGAGAAGAACGACCGACGAGTCGTCGCGCATCTTTCAAACTGTCAGGTCGCGTAGAACCCGTGGCGTTTTCTGCTTTTCGCGGCATTCGCGTTTCTTCTATGAAACGACGTGTCCGAGTTCGACGGGAGATCGAGCAGAGCGCGAGGATGAGTGAAGGAAGAAACTCGTTCGTTTTCGCTCGTCTCGTTTGCTCGATACCGATTGTGTTAGACGCGTTCGCATTTCTGAAAACCGGCCACGTCGAGCCGCGAGATTGTCCTTCGTGGATTTTCCTGCTCCTCAGCCACCGACCCTTTTTAAGAGATTTAAATACTTTTTAAGCGAGAAGAGGAGAGAGGCGCCTCGTGGGCCCCGCAGCGGCGAACGTGTAGTATGCAATAATAACATGTATAAAGAGCATGGATTTTATATGTGTCGTACTCGTACATGGAAAAAAAGATGCACCCTCACCTCCCTGATCCTTCTCACTTCTGGTATCGATTAATTAGACTGCGTTTGCGGGCTGATACTCGTCGCGCACGTGGCGCAGGGCCGCTCTCTCGAATCACTTCCAGAATTAAAGTGGAAGAGACAAAGAAAGATGTTTAAAAATTACGTTCAAAGCTTCCCGACGGTGAAACCGTCTGAGGAGCTTCTCGTGCCCGAAGAAATCTGAAGAGACATCCTTGAAATCTTTTGCGTCCCCTCGCTGGGCTGGACAAGTATTTTCTGAAGAGAGTCCCTTCCACACATCCCCTGCCCGACACTCTCTAATTGTGGTCCTTAAGTATCCTCTCTTCCGCCGTAAGCTGTATATAGTATAAAATGTATATATTCATGATTGTGTCAAAGGTGTCTGTGCATATTTTTATGTATGTCAAGAGTGGGTCTCGCAATCTGTACAGATCGGTCGGTGTGTCGCTGTCGTACTCGGTGTCGTTTACTTTTGTATCGCCCTCATCTGGCTTCGTGCAGTGTACATAAAACTGTAAAGTAATCCTACTCCTCTTCTCCTTGTATCCTTTCATTCTGACCTTTTCATCCTGCGTAGAATATAACTCGAACGTACGTCCAGCCCTACAGCAGAGAGAAAGAGAGAGAGAGAGAGAGAGAGAGAGAAAGAGAGAATAGAGCTTCCCGAATACTATTTAGTGTAGTATTATTTGTTTTCCCACCTATGTAATCATTTTCCAAGCGCGTCGTCCTGTAAAGAGGACAACGGGTACGGAAAGCATGAGAAAGGGGCTAGAAATAAAATCACGTTGTACGAGTGCGTGAGAGAGAAAAGCGAAAGGGAGAGAAAGAAAATGAGCGAGGGAGTGTAGCGGTGAAATACGAGAGGGGGGGAGGGGGTGGCGAGATACGGACGTCTGACATATCAAACGACACGATTCTTCTTGACAACCACATAGCAATACCTCTCCGCTCAATACGGATAGTGAAGAAAACTACAAAATGAAAAAAAAAAATGAAATCATGTAACAATCTCTTTTTTGGAGCGTTTTAAGCAGCGGCTTTTAGGGACTTCATGCCCATCACAGTTAGGAGCTCTAGACCATCTTAGATACGCTTAGCTTGTTGCCGTGTGCGGCTCTAAAGAGAGCCAAGAGATGTAAGCGAGCCCTTTCGCGAATTTCATTTTTGCACGATCGAAACTTCATCGAAACGTCTCCCATAGGGGATTCTCCGGACGATCGCGTGATAAGGAGTTTATTACGTTCGTATTCAGGAGACGAAGATCTCGGGATCGTCGATGATCTCTGCGATTTCGATCGAGCGTTAAATGTATAATTCGCGAAAGATCCTTTGGTCTTATCTGAGATGATGTGTCATCCTTCTTAAAGATGCAACCACCGCTACCGAGGAACGTTTTCTTCCGAGGTCGTCTTTAAACGCTTATGCAACACGGCTTGAGACGAAAATGATAATCAAAGCGAAAATCAAACTGGAGAGAATTTATGTACATATTTCTTACTGATTTTCCGAAAGTTTTTACATCGAATCTTTGTGAATCAAATTGCTGTGTCCGCTAATAATATGTCTCTTATAATGGGGATTTATATAGTCAAGTGTACTATCGTGAGAAGAAATATAAATGCTTTCCGTATCACAAAAGTTTCACGTGAAACAATAATGATCTAAAAGATGCATAAAGTATAAGGACGATCCCGGGGTTGAACGTAAAATTCATAAATAGAAAAGAACAGAGAAAGTGTTAAGGAAAAAGAGGTCGCGAATATTTCGACTTTCTCGAGCATTCCTTGTTTTATACACATAATCACATTTGTGATGCCTTCGTCAAAACAGTGTTAAGAACATGGGATAAGCGCGAGAGGAAGAAATCGTCCATTGTCTATTTTATATCGTAACATAACAATCAAAATATTAGAAACTGTAAAGAACCACCGGCTTACCGAATCAAAAACAGAAACGCTCTCGGAATACGGTCTAGCGAAAAGTCACGGCGGATAAATTGGATTCGAGGGCTAACAGGAATTGAGCTTTAAACGAAAGCTCGCTCGTGTCCGCTTAGACTTGCCCCGTCGATCCTGCATAACACGTCGGGAGGTAGTCACCTCTATTTAAGAATTGCTTTCCTTTCATGTCAGGGTGTCCTTGGTCTCAATCCGATTCATCCGTCGCCGCTGCGTGAAAACAAATTTCGCACGCTAAAGTACCGATCTCAAAAATCGCGAGAATCGTTTCTCTCTCTATACGGATATCTATATATCTTTATATTGACATGCGTATATGCGCGTGGATATATGCACATAAATTTTCACGTGCCGCGCATTAAGAAAAACACAATGCACGTTAATAAGACACATAACACACACACACACACACACACACACACACAGGACATAATAGACGCCTCGAGCATGCGACGCATCGTCAGAATGCGTCAGCAGATTTAAGAAGAGATAAATATAGAGAAAAAGAGACAGCACAAGTCAGGTATAAATCAATCGAAAAATCCCAAAGAGATCAACCAAACGAAGGCAGACTTCGGGCAAACGATCGATCGATCCGGCGAAATCCTGTCCGCCGGAGGTACAGAACGAGACAGACATGTTCGCTAGAGCAAGGATACGTACTACAGTACAAGATAGACAAAATGTTTGTAAGATATCGATTAGGTTCCGATAAATTTCCCTTAAACTAGCAGTACGGCAAAGAGACAATGTAAATGTATGAGAGATTCTATCCCTCCCTCGCCCCCTTCCTTCCACCCCTTGCCCAACGACTCGAGCCTCCGCGCCATCCCTTTTCTCCCTCTGTACGACGAGTGTAAAAAATATCATGTAATTAACACACACCGATAAATATATAGATAAATATATATAAATATATATTAATATATATGTAATATAAATATATATATATATATAAATATATATTAATATGTTTTATATATATATATATATATACACGCATACGCGCACGAGCACATGGATGCTCGCCGTATACGCGCGTTATGGCAAATGATTGATTGTGAGTCATTTAAATAATTGTTATATGTATTTTCTATATATTACGATAAACTAATACAATGATATATATTGAGATGATATTACGGTACTATTAACTAAGTGTAGTTAATTTAGATTAAGCGGGGATAACTATCCGCGCGTCGTGCGCAAAGGCCGACGTCTCGGGTGAAGTTGGATCGCTCTAGTCCAACACTTTCTACGACACACTCTCCGCATGTACTAAAAGAAAAGAAGGAAAGAGCACGCGAAGCACTCGAGACGACTCCCTCGCGTCATCATTTTGGACGAGACTCTTTTTTTCTCAAAGTATAGACAATGGAAAAGAATGAAGTGAAGTTGCAAATAAAAAAAGAAAACAAAAAAGAAAGAGAACAGCAGAAGAAGGAAAATAAAAAAAATAATTACTCAATGCGATTGCAAACAGCGGTGTCGTCTCGGGTGTTTATGTGAAAAGTTGCTTGAATGAAGATTAAACATACATTCACACATACATTCATAGTTAGAAACAGACATACTGACATCAGATACGCACACACACACACATATACACACATACACACACTGAGTGAAGAAACCACAATGCGGAATTTACAACAAAAAAAATGTATTTTCTCACTCCCACTGCGCGAGGTGTATGTTCATCGCTACATCTTATTTGGAACGAAAACCTAAATATTATATTATTATATAAAATTACTGTATAATTGTAACGAAAATTGTTTTTCAAACGATATGGTATTTTTATTGTAGATATTATTATATAACAAATAAAATCATGATTCATTGTACCCAATGGCGTACTTATTGTTGAATCGTAATCACACAAATAACAAATGAGGAAGATTTTATTTTCCTTACTTATACCTTGTAATTATAATTAGTTATATTTTATAAATTTTATTTAATTAAATAATTTTATTCTATATTTAAACAAAATTTAACATTTGTCATTCTTCACACTCAACTCATATATTTGCAAAGAAGAACAGCAGTTATGATTTTGAAAGTCTACAGAAGCTAAAAGCAAATCCTGATTTGACTATGCAGGCCTCATGCGATAAGAGCGCATTATTCTGTATGCATCTTACATGTTTGCACACGCGCATATACTAATGCATCGCTTACGTAAACAACTGCAAATAAGTGAAACTAGATTACACTTTCTGTGATATCTGCAATTTGGCATATCTGTTAAATCTTACTGAATAGATAAGTCTATAATATACTAAAATAATTATTTTTTATATTTTTAACTTGGAGAGCTTGTCCCCTTTGTGTGTGGCCAGTCAATATACAATCAATATACAACTGAAAGTAATGGATATTGAAAAGATTAGCAAAACTTTTACACAAGATAGAGCATATTATGAATAATATTCAGAAGCATAACATGTACTTAATATACTATGCAAGATTTACATACTCCTTTTTTATTATAATATTATAATATTATAATTTTTTATTATAATATAATATTATTTTTGACGGCTTCGTCTTTTCGAAGTTGATTGTATATTAATACAACGTAGTGAAAATTGCAATAGTGAACAAATTCACTAGATGTTGATCAATGAAACTGTAAATATTCTTGTAAATTCGTTTGCTTTTGTAACTTTCATCGAGCAATCTGCTTGAAATTGCCAATGACAGTTTCACACCTTGCTATAACAGAGGTATACGAATGTTTGTATTCGTTAATGTATGTATCAATAAGTCTGTTCTTTTTAGTTCAATTAACTGATGCAGAATGATATAATAAATAAAAGTAAAACAAATAGTCTGTTCTTTTAGTTGCACAGTTGAACTAATTCAATATGTTAAAGTACTAATACTATAATAATACTATTAATAACGATTCGCTAAATAAGTCATGGAAGCGTGCGTACTTTTCGACGTCGCTGACAGCCTATTTAGTTGTCGAAAAATAAGCAAAATATCCTGAGCATATATGAGCTTGTCAGTAACGCGCGCTTCCACGTCTTATTTAACGAGCCGGTATTATTCGTGTTATAATAAACTATCAATTCCAATAAGATGAATTGTGGGATAAATAGTGCCCTTTGAATCACATTGATATCTTTAGTGATTGTCGAGAAATGCACAAAAAATGCAATTGATAGTAAAAAGGCTACAGCGACGTCGAAAAATATTCACGCTTCCACGGCTTATTTAACGAACCGTTATTAACCTTTAGGCTGCCGGCATTTTTTCATTAAAAAAGTGGTTTTTTTCTCAAAAACTTTTCTATATAAATAACATACATATGGCACAGAATTTTGAGATTTGTGCAGAGCCACAAAAGTGGCTTTCTTGGCAGGGAACACACGATTAAATATAAAAAATTTTTATTTTCTCAAAAATAATATATTTCGGTATCGGATTTTTGGTATCGCTGATTCCAATTTTGAGCATAGATTTATGAAATTTTGAGTATTGAACGCAATATTGATAATATAAATAAATATAAACATATAGATTCATGCTTTTTTGTTTAATTTGTGGTTTTTTAATTTAAAATTTAATTTGGTTTTAAAATTAAATTTGGTTTTAAAATTTAATTAAAATTAAATTAAATTAAATTTGGTTTTTATTTGATTTAATTTTTGTTTTTTTACTTTTTTGCTCGTTTTATAATTTTTTTATTTCTTATATTTTTTAATTTTTTTTTATATTTTTTAATATTTATATTTTTTTATACATTTTATGATTTTTTATGTTAACTTTTTTTCCGTAATTATGATAAAATTTATTTCAAATGATAATTTTCAAAGCGCAGTGTTATGCATAATGGAGCATTACAATTAGTGCATATGTTTCGGCGATGTAAGTGCGCACGAGCGCAAAGCGCGAACAAGCATAAAGCGGGCACCGGAGAGACACGCATTGCGCAGGCTATATACACACCTATATGTTTAATACATTTAGTATTTAAAATACCATTAAAAATAGTAGTATTTTAACCCAAATTCAAGAGCCACAAAAGTGGCTTTCCCGACAGTCTAAAGGTTCATTAGTTACCCAGACAGTACACAATATTTATGATAAAGATTCATAAATATTTATGGCGAATTATTTTTTTTAAATATTATATAAATATTTTATAAATATTTCTATATATAAAGAAAAAAGTATCAAAATCTTTATTCATAATATTATTAAAATATAGACTGAATATTTTATATAATATTTATAGTAAACAAAAAATAAATATTTATAGTAATATTTTGTAAATATTTCTATAAATAGTATATATAAAAAATATAAATGTAATTATTTAAAATTATTAAATTAATGAGGAAATAAGAAAATCTAAATTTCAATTGGTAATGTATACGAGAAAACAGAAAAATACTCGTATACAGAAAAAATTCTTTGAATCAAAGAAATATATTTTGTTAAATATAATTTCTTAACTTAAAAAATTTGTTAAATTTTAGAAAATATGTAATAAATATAAAGTAATATTTTTTAAATTTATAAAATAAGCTGTAAAATTATGAATTTGTAGAAAGAAAATGATTTCCTTACAAGAAAATTAGAAGAAAATTAGTTTTTTTTTAATGTAAAAACTGTGTTTAAATAAATATAAAGAAAACTAAGAACATATATATTTTAAAAATTTTAAAAAAGTTCAGAAAAGAGAAAAAAGTTTATAAATGTATACATTTTAATAAATATTTTTATAATATTTATGATAAATATTTATGATCTATTAAAACTAAGGTCATAAAAATATTTATGAAATATTTTGGTAAATATTTATAAAATATTCAAATAAATCTTATAAATATTTTGTAAATATTTTATAAATGTTTGACGCTGTCTGGGATATTACTACCGTTGCTCAGTTGTTATTTATTGTTATTACCGATTATTCGATCATCGTTATTCAATTATTATCCGCTTGCGGCTATTATCACACGATTGTGGAACTTACTATAATTATTATAAAAAAATAATAATATTCGAATCTCAAGGTCGCAAGAAAATTGAGCAATCACAGTCAAATTTTCTTTGGTCGTAACCCAGCGAGAACGTAGACATCGATTCGACATCTAACCGACGTCGAAGAAATCTAAGTTATATCTAGTCTAAATGCACGTCTAGAAAAATAGCAATTTAGACGTCTTCTATTTTGAGTAAATTCTAATGTTTTAGAATCCATTCATAATATATTCACCATTAAAAGAGAGTTTTCGATAAAATTTTGGAATTTTATTTTATCGATTATTTACAATCTTTCTAGACGTCTATTCGATATTGAATCGACGTCTAATATCCCAGTGAGAAATGACTTATCGATCGACGTCGAAAAGACGTCGAACCGACGTCTATTTGACGATTTCGACATCGATAAATAAGTCATTTCTTACTGAGATCGCGCGCGTTTTACATAAAAAATTTATTTTAAGTGGAAACATCAGTTTTTTTTTTTTTTAGATTTCCGATTCAATTATAGTATTACAAAGATAGGAATGTCAAATTACTCGAAAAACATTAAACTGGAAGGAATGATCAAAGTCATTTTGCAAATAACTACATAAACTTTAGAGATATTAAATAAAACAGACAGGCGAATCAACGCGTGTATTTGCTAGGTACGTTATAATATACTGTGAACACTGTAAGTATACATTTTATAAGTATAAATTATAAGAACATCATTGGAGTCATTGGAACACCGCGTGCCGCTCGATCGTCAGGTTAAGCGACGCAGTCAGGATGGATAGGGGTGACCACTTCGAGTTCGAAATTTTCGAGGCAGGCTTCGCGAAAGTTTTAGCGTGTGTTTTTGACAATCTTCGGTTTCTAGCAGTTTACAAGACAAAGAAAATTAGGAATTGGTTATTTTTATGAAACAATCTAGTGAGAAATGACTTATTGATCGACGTCGAAATGACGGTCTAAAGACATCTAAACGTGGACCGTTTTTAGGTCGATATAGATCTTAATTTAGATTAGACGTAGATGGTAGATAGACGTTTCATATAGACGTCTAGTAAATGTCGAATCGACGTAACCTTTCTCGCTGGGAAGAAGAACGATCGACTGTGATTGGTAAATTTTCTTACAATCTTGCGATTTGCAATTAATGTAGAACCGGCCTTAAAGTCATTCTACATTAGTTGCAAGCAGCCAATTTGCATGATCGCAAGCAGCACTATTTCTGATTGTAAGCTAGTCGCAAGCAGTAATCGCAAGGTTTACCAACGTTTAAAGCGTCTTCTACAATGGCAGTAGGAGTAGTAGTAAGAAATAAGCAGTAAGCAAATTGACCAATTCCATTCTCACGTTTCAAAAATAATCGATTGTGATTGGTCTATTTACTTACTGCTTATTTCTTACTACTATTCCTACTGCCATTGTAGAAGACGCTTAAAGCGTCTTCTACAATGGCAGTAGGAGTAGTAGTAAGAAATAAGCAGTAAGCAAATTGACCAATTCCATTCTCACGTTTCAAAAATAATCGATTGTGATTGGTCTATTTACTTACTGCTTATTTCTTACTACTATTCCTACTGCCATTGTAGAAGACGCTTTAAGCGTCTTCTACAATGGCAGTAGGAGTAGTAGTAAGAAATAAGCAGTAAGCAAATTGACCAATTCCATTCTCATGTTTCAAAAATAATCGATTGTGATTAGTCTATTTACTTACTGCTTATTTCTTACTACTACTCCTACTGCCATTGTAGAAGACGCTTAAAGTTTGCGCCTCGGCGATGTTGCGACCAATCAGTATCGAGCTCCGCATATATAGGTTTATAGCATCAACTTTACTTGTCTGGTCTTGTTTGTTTGTTTCCATATTTAAACGTAGGTACTGCTCTGCATGTTCATCTTGACGTCTGTTCCTTTTTCGTGTGACAGAGTCTTATGGATGTTAATGAAACATTCTCGTCACTGATTGGCTGTGAAATGCGACTAAGGCTGGCGTCCCATGGAACGGAATGCGCGCACCAATTACAATCATTCTATTCTATTCGCGAAAAAAATAGAGTAACTGTAATTGGTGCACGCGTTCCGTTCCGATGAGAATTCCGTTCCATGGGACGCTAACCTAAAGGCTGGTTATGATGGCCGTAATCCGTTAACTTATGCTGGAACCGTAAAAATTGACCAATCATAGTCGAATTATAGAAGAATAATCGATTGTGATTAGCCAATTTTTTATGGTTCCGGCATAAGTTAAGGGCCATCACACACAAAATTACATAAATGCATATGCATAGCATAAAATCGTATGGACCAATGAGCATCGAATATTAAGTCGCCATATTGATGATTGATATTTAATATTCGATGCTCATTGGTCCATACGATCTTATACTATGCATATGTATCTATGTAATTTTGTGATGGCCTTAACGGATTATGGCCATCATAAACCAGATTTGTATGTACTTGACTGGAAAAAAACTCCGGTTGAAAAACTATTCTTTTAAATCGTTTGTATTTCGTATCAAGAGTTTTGAAGTGCAATTGAAAAGATTTGTGAGTCATTCTATTACTTCTAATTAATTATTCTTTTTTGGACCATGTATTTAGCCGGGAATAATGACCGGAGGTAAATTAAACAAATGTTCGTTTGTATTTCGTATGAGGAGTTATGAAGTATCATTAAAAAGGTTTGTGAGTCATCCAGATAATTTTAATTAAATATTAAATAATCATATATTTGGCCGAAATATCGATCTTAAACGCTGCTGTGGAAGTACCGTCAGGCACGATCGGTGTACTATCTAGTATTTCAATATTCCTGGTTCTTTTTCAAGTAATTATGTACAATAAGGTCTTTTTCGAACTTTGAAATTTTTTTGCAGCTCTTTTGATAAAAATATTTATTTTGACTCCAACATTGATAATCAATCGGGGGAGTCCGAAAAATATGCAAGGTATATATTGTTTTAACTTCTTTTTTATTTTTTTTTACTTGACAAACGTTGCTGCTTTCCCATAATTTAAACAAGTTACTGATCTTTTAGTTACATCCCAGACAGCACAAAATCTTCAGAGAATGTTCTAGGATATTCTTAGAATGTATGAATGTCCTTAGAACCTCCTTAGAACGTTCTTTGAAGATTTGTGCTGTATGGGATTATGTAACTGCAATATCGAACGACTAATGGGGGGCTGCGCCCCCTGCACCCCCCTCAAAACTAACCCAACCTATCGTCACATTAACCGTTAATCATTGCTTATTAAAAAGTTATTAAGAAAAAAAGTTGAACACTTTAATAAACAATGGCTGACGGTTAATGTGACGATAGGTTGGGTTAGATTAATTTTGAGGGGGCTGCGCCCCCCGCTAGTCGTTCGATATTGCAGTTATATAATGTGACTAAAAGATCAGTAACTTGTTTAAATTGTGGGAAAGCAGCAACGTTTGACAAGTGAAAAAAAAATAAAAAAAAGAAAATAATATATAACTTGCATATTTTTCGGACTCTCCCGATTGATCATTAATGTTGGAGTCAAAATAAATATTTTTACCAAAAGAGCTGCAAATAAATATCAAAATTCGAAAAAGGCCTTATTGTACATAATTATCCGAAAAAGAACTAAGAGTATTGAAATGCTAGATAGTACACCGATCGTACCTGACTGTACTTCTACAATAGCGTTTAAGATCGATATTTCGACCAAATACATGATTTTTTAATATTTAATTAAAATTATCTGGATGACTCACAAACCTTTTTAATAATACTTCATAACTCCTCATACGAAATACAAACAATACCATACCGAACCTTTGTTTAATTTACCTCCGGTCATTATTTCCGGCTAAATGCATGGTCTAAAAAAGAACAATTAATTACAAGTAATAGAATAACTCACAAATCTTTTCAATTGCACTTCAAAACTCTTCATACGAAATACAAACGATTTAAAAGAATAGTTTTCCAACCGGAGTTTTTTTCCGGTCAAGTACATACGAATATAAACCAGCCTTAAAGATTGGAATGTAGAATCTCATATCGCGAGTTTTGCGCCTTGCCACACTGCCATCTTACGATTGGCTGCTTGCAACTAATGTAGAACAACCTTTAAGCAACACCGGAAGTACATTTTCTATTCGAGGACGATTTTTCACTTGACTAACGTAGTAATCGTAGCGTTTTGTTCGTCTCCTTTCCGTTTTATCTCTTAGCACGAGACGTGAGCAAAATGCAGAAGGTGAGGTGTAAAATTCTATTTATAAACGTAATCTTATAATTTTCGAATGTATTCTGTTTAGATCTATAATACGTGATATTTCTCTTTGTAGAAACAAAAGGAACCGATCCAGTCCGTTCAAGTCTTCGGACGCAAGGTAAGCCATAGTGCCAAGAATAAGTAAGGTTATATTCGTGCATGTGGTTTCCGTTTATATCATGTGTTTCTTAAAACAAATTTTCGAATATTTTAGAAAAGCGCAACTGCAGTTGCCTACTGTAAACGTGGACGTGGAAATCTCCGCGTAAATGGCCGACCGTTGGAGCTGGTTGAACCACGTGTGCTCCAATATAAGTTGCAAGAACCCATCTTGCTTTTGGGCAAGGTAAGTTAATGTGATAAAAATTATTTGAAAAAGCAGTATCAGTAATTATCCAATGCCAAGTCTTAATACTATTGATTTATCATCCTTGTTCCTGATCTCAGCATACTCTATTCTGTGATGTCTATTTATTCCGAACATGATAATTCATGATTAGAAAGAAGGATTCTGAGGTTACGAATACAAATAACGTGTAGTTTTTTTTTTTTCTATATAGAAATGCTTTCCACAACAATAATAACACTTGATTATATTTTATGTTTCAGGAGAAGTTTGTAGGAGTTGATATCAGGGTGAGAGTAAATGGTGGGGGTCATGTGGCACAAATCTATGCGATTCGTCAAGCTATTTCCAAGGCACTCGTTTCTTATTATCAGACGTGTAAGTGAAATTATAAGATGAATATTATTTATATGATTGAATGTAGTTTGTTAGATGGTGATAATATGATTAATGTTTCAGATGTCGATGAAGCTAGTAAAAAGGAGATAAAGGACATCCTTATTCAGTATGACCGTACTCTGCTAGTTGCTGACCCAAGGAGGTGCGAGCCAAAGAAATTTGGAGGTCCAGGTGCCAGAGCACGATACCAGAAATCCTATCGTTAATATCCACTTATTACAGTTTATTCATACAATTGAATAAAAAAGAAATATAAAATTTACGTGTTGGTTTATCTTCCCTTTATATATGTATCTAATAAAAAACTCAATTTATAATAAATTTATATTAAAACTTGCTTTGAGTAAAAAGAAGTCCATTAACATTAACAGAATTATTTTCGGTCTTTATTTACATATAAAGATCCATAAAATTTATTTTTACACGAGCATAGTTTATATTGGTTAAAAAATCTCCACTACAGGCTGCCATTGTTCCTACCTACAAATCGATGTAGTAGTACGACTCAACAACGGCTCAGGCACGATTTCATTTTATCATAATATGTACAATCTGATAACTGGAAGATAATCGAACATTTAACGGCAAAAATAAACATAAGTGCTCGATTGATCGACTATCTCTAAACATGATGATATATAAATACGAGTAACGCAATATTAAGCAAGGTAATGTAACATCTAACTAAGCAATACATCGTGGATCTCGGGAAATCTTCTTTCAGAGGGAAAAAACAATTTTTTCGAAGATGAAGACACGATTTAATACTTACGATCTTGTATGTTCTGTAACTGAATTACAAAGGTAAGTCGACAAAAATTTGTCTTGAATTTGATAGGATATTAAGGTTACAAGTTCAATATTCAAATCATATAACCTTATTGACATATTTCGTTATCGAAACGCAACTACGATTTTAGTAAATAAATATTTTACTAGATACTTAATTTGCTATAATTACTTGATTTGCGATAATTATCTACTGTTGTTACGTATATGTTGATATAAATTGTGTCAACATATTGATATTAATTTACTAAGATTGTATAAACTATATATAAATCTACTTACTTCTTGCTACTTACTGCTTAATCATTCTATTATTTATTCCTCATGTATCTCAAATCTTTCAGGCTTATTGGCATGCGTGTCAATCAGATATATGATATAGATCATCGTACATATCTAATACGCTTTCAACGTAGTGAGGAAAAATGTGTTTTGTTACTTGAGTCTGGTAACAGAATCCATACAACAGGTTTTGAATGGCCAAAAAATATAGCTCCTTCAGGTTTCTCTATGAAAGTACGTAGAAGAATAATAAAATTTGGAATTACAAAGTAAATTGTATGTCATGTTAATAATGATATATATTTAAATGTCATATTATTAATGATATATGTTTGTTTCATAACCAATGAAATGTTACAGATGCGCAAGCATCTTAAGAATAAGAGATTAGAAAGTCTCACTCAAGTTGGTATGGATCGAATAATAAATATGCAATTTGGAAGTGGTGAGGCTGCATATCATATAATTTTAGAGGTGTATGATCGTGGTAACATAATCCTTACGGATCATGAAATGGTAATTTTGTATGTCTTAAGACCTCACACAGAAGGAGATAAAATTAGGTAAGTATACAAAATATGAAAAAACATAGAATACATGGACATATATAAAATATTGACAAACTGATGTAATACTTAGGTTTGCTGTAAGAGAAAAATATCCATTAGACAGAGCTCACAGTGAAGCAATGCCACCCATAGAAGAAATTCATGAGCATCTTCAGAAAGCTAAGGAAGGGGAAAGTCTCAAAAAAGTGTTAAATCCATTATTAGAATTTGGCTCAGCTGTGATTGATCATGTTTTACTTAAAGCTGGATTTGCCTTTGGTTGCAAGATTGGCAATGATTTTAACATCATTGAAGATATGCCAAAATTGATTCTGGCACTTGAAGATGCCACTAATATCGTGGATTATGCAAAGAAGAATATCTCAAAAGGCTATATCATTCAAAAGAAAGAAGCAAAACCGACTCAAGACGGCAAAGAGGATTTTATATTCGCTAATATAGAATTTCATCCCTTGTTATTTGAACAATACAAAAATCAACCATACAAAGAGTTTGATTCTTTTGATGCCACAGTAGATGAATATTTCTCTACAATGGAAGGACAGAAGCTAGATTTGAAGGCTTTACAACAGGAAAGAGAAGCTTTAAAGAAGCTGGAGAATGTAAAGAAAGATCATGACCAGAGATTGATTACATTAGAGAAGACGCAGGAGGTTGATAAGCAAAAGGCAGAATTGATTTCAAGGAATCAGGTTCTGGTAGATAACGCCATTTTGGCCATACAGAGTGCTTTGGCAAATCAGATGTCTTGGCCGGACATTCAAGTACTATTAAAAGAGGCTCAAGCTAGAAACGATCCGGTTGCGTCGGCTATAAAACAACTGAAACTTGAGACAAATCATATTTCCTTACTGTTGCACGATCCTTACAAAGACAGCGATGAAGAATCCGAGTTAAAGCCTATGATGATTGATGTAGATTTGGCTCATACAGCATTTGGTAATGCCAGAAAATATTACAGTCAGAAAAGATCGGCGGCTAAGAAGCACCAGAAAACGATAGAGTCGCAAGGGAAAGCTTTGAAGTCAGCAGAGAAGAAAACGAAGCAAACATTGAAAGAAGTGCAAACCATACATAGCATTAATAAGCTGAGGAAAGTGTACTGGTTTGAAAAGTTCTATTGGTTTATTACATCTGAGAATTATCTAGGTAAGTTTCTTTTTCTAATAGATCTGTATCGAGATTTAATCGATCATAATTTAAACACATAGTGATCGGTGGAAGAGATCAGCAGCAAAATGAGTTGATAGTGAAAAGATATCTAAGAGCAGGAGACCTATATGTTCATGCAGATTTAACCGGTGCTAGTTCCGTCGTGATAAAAAATCCCACTGGTAATCCTGTACCGCCAAAATCATTGGCAGAAGCAGGTACAATGGCTATTGCATACAGGTATTGTTCCCGTTTCTACAGTTGTAGCTTACGAATTTACACTTCTCTTCCAGAAAATGGAAGACAAATAATAATTATTCTTCTAATATCATAATTCTTTTATTTATAGTGTCGCCTGGGACGCCAAAGTAGTGGCGAGTGCGTGGTGGGTGCATCACGACCAAGTGTCAAAGAGCGCGCCTACTGGAGAATATCTCACTACTGGATCTTTTATGATACGCGGGAAGAAAAATTATCTGCCACCGAGTCAATTAATTATGGGATTAGGTATTATGTTTCGACTGGAGGAAAGTTCGATGGAGCGACACAAGGACGAAAGAAGGGTCAAAGTCATGGACGAGGAGAGTGAAAATGCGGATTCAATAATCGAGGATGACAAAGAAATAGAATTGGAAGGCGACTCGGATGAAGGTAAGTGATGTAGCAAGTCTTAATTCGAAAAAATTATCACGATCTAATTCAGTTTGAATGCTTTCTAATTTTTTCATATTAGATGAGAATTTAGAAGACAAGAATGCATTAAATCCAATTCACGAGGAGGATCATTTGGAATCGGAATTGTGCACAATAGAAAATGAAGACGTAAATAAAGATGAATGTGACGATGAAGAAAAAGATACGAAATGTCAATTTCCCGACACACAGATAAAACTTGATCTTTCAGGCCCAAGGTAAGTAAATATCAAGCTCTTGATTTCATAATTAAAACCCTCATGTAACACATGTGATATACATGATGTATTTTTGCATAAAACAGAGTAAAACTACATGTTGATAATAATCAGCCTTTAATAACAACGACAAAGGATACGGAAGAAAATATAGTTTACTTAGGAGATGATAAGCCTGTTATAATAAACACATCGGTTAAGGAGAAATGTGCAAAAACAAAAAATAAAGCACAATCAAAAGAGCCAAAAGAAAAGATTGAAAAGAATGACAAGACCGAAGGTGATAAGGATAAAAAGGAAGAGCAGCCTGCGTTGAAAAGAGGACAGAAAGGAAAACTAAAGAAAATGAAAGAGAAATATAAGGATCAAGATGAGGAAGATAGGCGACTTTCGATGCTTGTTTTGCAGGTATTTTCTCTTTCATTTTCGTATCGTACTCGTTAAACAATTAATCGAGTACTTTGCGTTTCTATTATTGTCCAACTATTTAGTCGGCAGGTGCAGCTAAAGAAGATAAGAAAAAAAACAGGACCAAAGACCCGTCAGGTCCCAAACAACAAGGGAAGAGAAAGTCAAATGCAAGAGCGAACGTTTCTGCACCATCTATGCATATGATAGATAACGCTGACGAGGAAGATACAGGCCCAACTCCCGAAGTCGATATGCTTGATCAGTTAACGGGCAAGCCCTTTTCAGAGGACGAATTATTGTTTGCTGTGCCTGTAGTGGCACCTTATAATACTTTACTGAATTACAAGTAAGTTATTAAGTAAAATGTAGTCGTGTTTCATTAATAATGTATTTCAATATTTCTTTTAGATTTAAAGTGAAATTGACACCTGGTATTGGAAAAAGGGGCAAAGCTGCCAAGACAGCTATAGCAGTGTTTCTCAGAGATAGAGAAATATCTTCACGTGAAAAGGACTTGTTGAAGGCAATCAAAGATGAGATGATAGCTAGAAATATACCTGGGAAAGTGAAAATAAGTGCCCCTCAGATTCAAAAACTTAAGAAATAATTAGTTTGGTGATGATTTTAACTTTGATGATTACAAAGTTACTGGTGGTTATAACATACCTTGTAGCTATAACATACAAGGCTTAATTGAAGATGTTTTGAAAAATATGTATTATCTTGTGATCGCAGTCTCTGGCAAATATTTTAATAATCTTTAATGAATGTTAGTTAACAGAAAAATTACGATATCGAGATTACAAGTTTTTAGTAATGGCAAAACTCTCTTAAAAACTGAAATAAAATAATTAGAGTAGTCGATGTACATAAGAAATTACAAAATTCATTACTTCTATTCTTAATGCACACTTTAAATAAGTTTTAAATATTTAAATTCAGATATACTATGTAAATAAAAGTAATATGATACATATGTATATATAAAAAAGCTAAGTCGTTTGATTTTATAACTTATTACTTATCTTGCTAATAAATTCTCATGCCACATAAAATGATAGAATTTTTTACTTTATATTGGGTATGGGAAAAAGTTCGTGGCGTTTTAGTAAAATTCAAGTGTTTTTCTTAGAGTATTAAAATCAATTTATTCAAACTAAATATGCTCCATTATTTTTGATAATATTTTGCCATTTTTGGGGTAGAGCCATAATTCCATCGCGATAGAACTTATGTGGTTTCTGGTCGAAAAATTGCTTCAAGTGATTTTCACAGGCCTCTTTTGAAGCCAGCTTTACAGCATTAAGAGAGTTCTGCAGAGACCTAAACAAATGATGGTCTGAGGGTGCTATGTCAGGACTATACGGTGGATGCATCAAAACTTCCAAGCTCTTGAAATTTTTGCCGAGTCATCAAAGATGTGTGTGGTCGAGTGTTGTCGTGATGGAAGACGACACCCCTCTTATCAATTCTGGCCGCTTCCTCTCAATTGCTTGTTGTAATCTCTCCAGTTGTTCACAGTAGAGTTCGGAATTAATTGTTTGACCGAGCGGTAACAGCTCATAGTGAGCGATTCCCTTCCAATCCCACCACACACACACATCACCTTCTTTGTCGTCAATCCAGGTTTTACGATTGCTTGCGCCTTCTCTTCTTTCTCTGTCCACGATCTTTTTCGAGTTCGATTGTCGTACGTGACCCATTTTTCATCACCAGTTATCATTTTCTTCAGAAATGGCTCAATTTCATTCCGTTTCAGTAGCGTATCGCAAATGTTAATTCGGTCTATCATGGTCTTAACACTCAACTCGTGAGGAACCTAAACATCGAACTTCTTTTTTTGTATCCAGCTTTGTGTAAATGATACAAAACTGTTTTGTGGTCGATCCCTAGTTTCCTGGCAATCTCCACACTACTCACATGCTTATCACGCTCAACTTTTTCCATGATTTCATCGGACTTTTCGGTGATTGGTCGACCGGAGCGAGGTTCATCTTTGACATCGAAATTTCCAGTACGAAAGCGAGCGAACCATTTCCGTGCTGCTTATTTTGATAGAGTATCTTCATCGTAAACAGCACAAATTTTTTCACAAGCCTGTGCAGCGTTCTTGCCTTTATCGTAGTGATACTGCAAAATGTAGCGATGAAATGTTTTCCTTATTTATATCCATTTTCAAAATAAAATAATTTTTGATCCACTTCACCAATTTCAATCTTTTCCGGCTCAAAACGAAGGTTGAAATGTCACGCGTGTTTAGTGTTGTCAATGCGATTACTAGTTACCGAGTGCTAAGCATAATGCCATCTAGTGCCAAACGCCACGAGCTTTTTCCCACACCCAATATATAGAATTTAATAAAGATTTTACAACTGAGTCAAAAACTTAAGTGCAAATTGTAGAAAATAAATAAAAATAAAATGGTAAAGATCACATACAGTAATAGACATACAGAAATGACCATTAAATATTTTATTGTGTATTTTATATCAGTACAAAATAATTTATATGTAAACAAATTCAACTTAAAAGATATTTGTTTTCAAACAAAAAGAGAATATGCACATATTTACAAAAATCTAATCTGAATATTATAATGATGTGATACATAGATATACATATAAAAATTAATATTATGCTGGTCATTAATATTTAATATATATAAGTCGTACAAAAAAATATGAATTGACACAAGATACGTAGTGTGTGTTATGGGTAATTTTTATATTTCTTACAATATTTTATGTATTTTATTATCTCAATTATCGAATAACTAAATATCAAACATATCCTCCTCCGACTCAGTTTCAGGCAGTGTTGGTTTTCTGGATTGTAATGTGTTCTTGGTGGTTACTTTCCCTTTAATAGTAGCAGGTCTTGACCTTGTTCCTTTTGATATCACCTGAATATATAAATTACATTGAATATTAATTTATATTTACTTAATTTTTTTAATTGAGAAAATCGGGATCATCGATCTCATTGATACAATATTTAAAATTTCTCTTACCTCAGGTTCAGTTTCAGAAGCGGTTGTTGAATTATCCAAAGACACGAATTTCCGTCTTTTACTAATTGGTTTCTTCTGTCGTATTTTATGTGAACGCTTTATCAATGGCTATCATACAAAAGTATTTTAGTGACAAAATGGATGTATGTAAAACAATATTTTTAAAGTTTAAGTTAAAATTAAAACTAGAAAAGTCAAATTTGTATATAATCCTTTTCTAGATAGATCATTACCTCTATTGAATCATTTTCCGAATCATCGTCAATATAATTGACTCGCATCTTTTTTCTACTACTCAAAAGAGTTGTATCCTTTGTTGCTTTAGGTACTTCGTCAACGAATTCTGTTTTTGTTTTTTCTGTTTCTTTTGTTTTTTGAACAATTTTAATATCGTATACACCGTCAGGATCTATACCTTCTAGTACCTTTTTAATATCCTTCTTATTACCGCGCTTTTTATCAATAACAACACCTATGGTACTTTTTCTTGGATTATCTTTTAATGTATTGCTTGGAATATCTAAATGTTTTGAACGCGGACTTTTTCTAACTCGCTCTACAAATTTATTTACTTTTTGTGGCGTAGATTTAGTAGAATGTTGTTGATTAGATGTACTTTTTAATTCTAATTTTCCATCTGGTTTATGATTTAGTTTTTTTAGACCAGCTATTAATATATCTTTAAATTTTTCATAACAGGGTATTTCATTAAACTTCATGTTGTTTAATAAAGTCATAAATTCATGTACAGCTTGTGGAACTGATCCATGGAAACACTTGTTCAGGAAGCTATTTATGTTCCCAAAAGCTTTTTCTTTCTCTTTCTGGACGGTAACTTTATCGATTAATTTCTCCCATGGAAGTGAACCACATAGCCAAAATATCATATTATAACATAAAATTTCAATATCACCACGCAGTGTTGGTACTAAAAAAAATAAAAATACATATATTTAGAACATACAATGTATGTTTTTTTATAGTTATTTTTTTTATAGTTTTTTTATAGTTAAAATTCAAAGAGAAAGATAGAAATATATTTTATTGAGTATTAGAATTGTTCTCAATTCTTACCTCCCATATGGGCATCTCTGCTTGTATACTGTAAAGTCCCATTGTGTGCCTTTTTTACATCAACTTTTAATTCAGTGCTTGTTGTACAGCGAGAAGCTAATCCAAAGTCCACTAAGTATACTTGATTATAAGATTGTAAGTCCAGTAACAAATTTTCACCTTTGATATCAGCATGTACATAATTTTTATGATGAATGTATTCTAATATATCTATCTGAGAATTCATTAAAATATTACCATATGAATTATAACTTACCCAAAAATTATAAGTTATAAAAAGACATAAAACAAATATGATAATACTTACTATTTGCAAAACTAGTTTATATACTGTATGTTCTGAGAATTGTTTATTATTTGCTTCAAAAATTTTCCATAAATCTGTTCCATATCGATCTATTACTAAAAATCGATATTTTGTATTTTTATATTCATGACTTCCAGAAGCAACATATTTAGGCATTCCAAGTGCCGTAAGATTTTTTTTTCTTTGCCAACTATTAACTAAAAAGATCTCATGATGCACTTATTTCTCAAATGTTTTATCCAAGAAAATGTTTTATTATGTTACTAATAAATATTCATTATTATAATATTTTTTAGTAAGCAAAATCAATTATATAATGGAGAATATTGAAGAAAAAAATTCTTAATTCTAAACTTACTTTCATCTGGCTTGCAATTCCTCATATAGAAATGCATTTCTACAAATAATGGACCATTTCCATGTGGTTCCTAAATTAATAGTGTATGAGAAAAATAAAAATGTCACAATTCTAGAATTAGATAATTATAATACTTACAATTTTTATAACATTGGGATAATCTTTTGGAATAGCCCCAGAATATAATGCCGCTGTAATTAATCATAATTTTGATTAGTCAATTATATAATAATACAACCTAAATTGTTAATAACTTATTATATTGTAAAATTAAATGTTCATATTTGAATATAATTGTGCAAGATAATACCAAATGCAAATATCTTCAATATAGTTATAAATAAAAATTCTTGCTAAAATATATCACAAATGGCTTGTTGATTTTTCCTTAATAACTATATCCTTGCATAATAGTATTCTTTTAAACGTATACAAATAACATAATTTATAATGATATATTATTAGTAGTAACCCGCTCTAAGTGTAAACATAATGAAACTCGTTCATTTACCAGAGTAAACTTCGCCAAAACCACCAACGCCGATCGACTTGCCAAGAATCCATTGTTTTTTCGATATGTCTGTGAGAATTTCTCCGGGTGGTAATGCCTCGGGCATTTGATAACCGTTTTTTTTACGCGGTGCTCTCTTTGCCACCTTTGCTGCCATTGCAATATGACAAACTCGTTTCTTGATTAAATTAAATTGTGATAAATATGTCGTGTGTTATGGAACAATCAGTCTGTGATTACAGATCTTGAATGTACAAAACGATTATGATATAATTATTAATTAATCATACAGTATACTCTAGCATAACGCGCCAATCTGTTTGATCACCTAACCTACAACACTGTAACAGATCATATGACAGACAACCGCCAAGATTTCATAAAAAAATTTAAATGTCGCGATTACAATAGGCACTTCATGTATACGTTAAAGCAGAAAAATAACCATAACCGCGATTTAGTAAGTATTTCATACTGAAACGCCTCTATGAACGTGGACATAAACTGCGTAGTCAATGTCTACAGATTATCTAATGGCTCCTGTAGACAGGACGCGGTAATGCTTACCGCGCGGCGGAAGTCCGCGCGACAGCTAATCAATATGTTGTTTTTCCGTAAGAGCTAGAAAGTTATTACGGAAAGCAGCATATTGATTGGCTGTCGCGCGAACTTTTGCCACGCGGTAAGCATTACCGTGTCCTGTGTGCAGAAGCCGTAAGAGTGCGAATCCATGCAGCGGAACGCGGAACGAGAGCGAAACCAATCATGAGCGTTCCGCAGTTTTTGTTGCACGGATTTTCAATCCCTAAGTATCCATGGAGCGGAATGAGCCAATCAAATCGTCCCATTTTATTACGTAACTTTACGCCGAATAAAATGGGACGATTTGATTGGCTTAACTCGGATGATGCGCGCGTGACGTACTAAGTGTGAACGCACCCCCAGAATGAGTAGCACGTAACTAAAATGACTTTTAAATTAATGTTTTATTATTCGTTTTTATTATTATGTACAAAACCCAGAAAGCATAAGATCTCCTGAGGACGTCTTAAGGACGTCTTGAGGACGAAAAAATGTCCTTAGGACTTCCTCAGGATGTACTCTGGATGATCCAAGGACATCTGTGATATTAGGGAAATATTTAATTAAATGTGTTTTGTATTGGAAATCTTTACTAAAAATGTTAAAATCTATAAAATAAGTTTTAAGGCGATTGTAACTTTTTGAAATAATGACTCATGATTGGCTGAGCAAAATCCGCAATGTACTTATTCCGCTTCATGGAGACTTAAGAGCTCCTATTTCAATGCTAAAAATTACGAATTTGTACATATATATTATGCATCCATTGTTAAATTCATGGCATAGCGGTTGTATTGAATATTAATAAACTTGGCCAGCTGGATTATTTGTTCTTCTTAATTTAAGGTTATATGAATCTACGTCTATTGTATAATAGAAGTATGCATATATTACGCAGTCTACAACAAAACTATTCCGCAGATTCCGCTAAAAACTGCTGAAAAATACGGAACGCTCGTGATTGGTTCCGCTCTCGTTTCGCTATTCCGCTGCATGGTTTGCATCCTGATGTCTCCTGTATACAGAACGCGGTAATGCTTACCGCGCGGCGGAAATCCGTGCGATAGCCAATCAATATGTAATTTTTCCGTAAGAGCTAGAAGGTTATTACGGAAAGCAGCATATTGATTGGCTGTCGCACGAACTTCCGCCGCGCGGCAAGCATTACCGCGTCCTGTGTGCAGGAGCCATAACGTTTCACACACCATTTATATGTAATCTGTTCTTTTCAGCTGCACTACTGAACTGGTGCAATAAGTTAGAGTGAGAAAACATATACTTGTCTCATTTTAACTTATTGCACCAGTTCAGCAATGTAGCTGAAAAGACAGACCAATGTTCACGCGTGAAAGGCGGTGTGTTGATTTTGACAAGTGTCAAGCTGCTTTTGAGATTTCGGTTCTACGCGAAATATGCTGATAATAATGAACAGAGTGAAACGAATCGTGACACGAAGATTGCGATTTTTATGAGACGGTGCGCACTTGAGTATAAATACGTTAAAATCTTGTCAAAAATTTACCGGAACTCGCGGCCCAGTCGTGTTTAGGTTATCTTCGTGCTCCTATATTATCCTTTTAAATGGAAGAGGTGACGGTCAACTCATCGGGACTGCGCTTAGATGGAAACAATCACATGGTCGTGTCGGGTGATAAGACACCCAGCGGGAGTGACAGCGACGCAGAACGTCAGGGTGGAGATCGCACGCCGCAGCAGTCTGAGAGATTAATCGACAATTCTATTTTTAATACCATTTCCCAAATCGTCAATCCCAATGCAAAGGTAAGTGCGCTCGTTCCCCTTGTTTTATTTTTTTGTAAGAGCAAATTTTTTCTGAGGCTCACAAGTTTTAATTTTGAGAGAATCCGGATAATATAACCTTGTAAGAAAATTAAGAGAACCATGTTTCTCATTCTTTATTTGTGCATGTATAAATCATGTAATCTATGATTTTATGAAATATATAATTGAGAGAAGCTTATCAATATTTTTAAAGTATATTATTTTGCCAGCTTCTTTGGCAGATGAAGACCTAAACTTTGTCTTATATGAAATTAATCCCAAATTGTATAATTGAAGCATGCATTCCCAAAATTTTGATTGTGAAATTATTACATGTTGTAGAAATATAAAGTATATTACTAGGCCTGCTTGTTTTAGCTGCACACTGATACTACATTCCTTGAAACTATGTTCCTTTTCTTTCTGTATAACTGATTGATTTGATATTTATTTTATCTACAAGCAAAGAGTACAATTTCTAGTTCAATCGAAAAATACAGGCTAACTATATTATAATACAGGATAAATATTACATTGTCACAATATAATTTATCTTGTTTTAACTTCACAGAAATGTAAACTTCAAACAGAATATTTAAGAACATTGCATCTCTTCGCTAGGTGCCAGAAATTGAGGACTTTAAAATAGTAAAGCCAATAAGCAGAGGAGCGTTTGGTAAAGTATTCTTAGGATACAAGAAGTCTAATTCCGAGCAAGTGTATGCGATTAAAGTGATGAAGAAAAACGAGATGATCCATAAGAACATGGCGTCGCAGGTTGTGATCGAGCGTAACGCGCTGGCCTTAACCCGCAGTCCATATTGTGTGCAACTATTTTACTCGCTGCAGACTGTCAGCAGCGTGTACCTAGTCATGGAATACATGGTGGGTGGTGATCTCAAGAGCCTGGTCGGCTTTTACGGCTATATGGAGGAATCCATGGCTGCGTTTTACACAGCAGAGATGTGTCTGGCGCTGGAATATCTTCACTCGCACGGCATCGTACACAGAGACTTGAAGCCGGACAATATGCTTCTGTCGAGCGAAGGACACGTCAAGCTTACGGACTTTGGACTTAGTAAGATATCGTCCTTACACAGGGATCTCGAGATATCGGATCTGGTGAATTGCACGCCCAACCTGTGCACCAGAACACCCGGTCAGCTCCTTTCGTTGACCTCCCACCTATCCTTCGGATCCGCGCAGAAGTCTACTAGCGAATCGAACATGAGCGATTCGAGCACACTGGCCATGAACTTGCTCTCTGCGCTGCAGAAAAACAGTACTAGACCGCAATCTTCACCAAATTCGATTATCTCCTCAGTTGCGTCTGGTGATTATTCACGAGTATCTGGTATCACGCCGTTTCAGTCGGTGGAAGATCTGCACTTGGAAGACATGGGACAGAGCACGACGAAAGATGAGAACATTAGGAACGGCGAGCGAGGCCCGCCAGGCATCGACAGCAATAGTTCTGACAGCTACCACACCTGCGAATCGTCATCCATTCAAACGAACAATCATACGATTCAGAACACAGAAGACGAGGACGAGTCTACGCTCGAGGCTGAACAATCGCAACAGCCTCTGCAAACCAGTCCACTGAGCACCTGGGTGAAATCGTTCGGCAGGGGAGCGAAGAGGAAACGACACAATGAATCTACGACGACTACCGGCTTAACGTGTGAGCTCAATGCGATGGAATTGGATGTCACCAAGACACCCAAGAGGAAGAACCGTGGCCCCTTATTCTCCGACGCGAACACGGCGGTTAACGTTACCGCGTTATCTGATAAACCGATGGACACTACGAACGACACGAGCAGCGAGCAAGACGCCAGTTCTGCAGGTCGAGTAGCCTTCAGCACCCCAGTGTCTTCCACTAAGCAAAAAAACCGCGAGAACGGAGAGCAACGGAAATACCAGGAGGAGAATGGTGCTTTGATTAAAACAACGAGATTTCATCTACCACCACCGTCCACCTCGCACTCCGCGCCAAACTTACACACGTGCGACACATCCGACGGCCATCGTTCGCCCCAGGGTATCTCGCCTATCAAAACACCCACGACTTTGAGCAACTGTTACACGCCTTACAGAACGCCGAAGTCGGTTAGAAGAGGCGGCCAGACTGCGGCTAACAGGTCGGACGATCGTATACTCGGCACGCCCGATTATCTCGCGCCGGAACTGTTGCTCAAGAAAGGTCACGGGCCAGCGGTCGACTGGTGGGCGTTGGGTGTATGCCTGTTTGAATTTTGCACGGGTGTGCCACCGTTTAACGATGAGACGCCGCAAGCGGTATTCAACAACATCTTGGCACGGGATGTACCGTGGCCCGAAGACCAGGAAGCTCTGTCGTCAGCGGCGACTGACGCTATCGACGCACTGCTCACCTTGGACCAGGCGACGCGTCCTTCGGCAAAGGAGGTCCGTGCCATGACTCTCTTCCGGAATTTTCCCTGGGACGAGCCGTCGACAGCCACGCCGCCTTTCATCCCGCAGCCGGATGATAAGTACGATACATGCTACTTTCAAGGTATGTTGTACTTCATGTCACACCATTGCCGCTTAAGGAACGATACTATAATGATAACGGCAGCATAATTGTGCTTCGTTGGCTATGTAGGTTGTGATCATGGAATAGAATAGAAAGAGAGTACATAAGCAAATTTCTATTATATTGTACAATTTTTTTGTTTTCCTTTTAAAATTTAGTAGTATTTTTTTCTCTTACGCGGTATTGTTTCTTAAATAATATCGTCGATACCATCATATTATTCGGTCATCGATTACAGTCGACACCATTGATGGTATCGACGACTAACGCGGGAATCTTTTTTTTTTCCAGCGAGAAATATTCTCCAACACTTGAATGTAAGTCAATGCGATACGTAGTCTTCGATGGACGTGGCAGGAATGGAAGCCTACAGTATCGAAATATTACTATATGTAACTTTATTCTCTTTTTTTTATATGTACTTGTGTATGTATAGTAGTATAAAATACTTTGTCAGTACGTGAAATCGCGCGAGCTTGCGTTCGTTTTCTTACAGTAAATGGATGATGATGGTATTATTTAGCGATGAGAAAGCGTACATAGAGCACGATGATATGGAACTTGAGACGAGTTGAAACGTTCGCATCTTGCATAATTAAAAGGAAAAAAAAAGAAAATGACAGTCACACTTCCTCGAAAGTGTGACCACGTGTTGCTGCTTTCGAAACACGAAAGCATATCTCTTTTTAATACCGCTGTAGGAAGCTCTATCTTTGTTAGGGCTCGAGAGTTTTTTATCACATTTTTCGAAGCGAATGCGGCGAATGCTGCGTTTTTCGACAAGCCTTCTTGCGGCTGTGCGAATCAGAGGCAGTAGATTATTGTATCCTCTATTTTAGATTTTTATAAATCCACGGTAAAAAGTGCGTCACTCTCGTGTATACGCCTGGATATTGTCCTTTACCGCAGCCTATTCCCCATGATACAATGCCAACTTGCTTCCAACGGCCATCATTAATCATTAGAGGGCCTCCACTATCGCCCTGTAGATAAATATAGAAATGCAATGTTATTAATTTTTATTATGAAATTTTTGTATACATATAAATATTAATTGCAGTCCGTAATTTATTGCGAAATAAGATCACCTGATTTTCACTAAATTTCGCCTTTTTATGGAATTAATCGATAATTTTAGACTAAGTAATAAATTAATTTTGCTTTCGTCCAGGAAAACTCATCAATATATCGCATTCAGGGTTACTATGTTATTTACATTAAAAAAAATTGTTCGATAGAAAATTATCAAACGGATACTTTCGATTAAAACTTGATCAAATACCGATTAATTTTTATAATCATTATAATCAGGGAACATTCGATGAGAAATATTTATTTTTGATTGGACATCAAAATTGATCGGAATTTAATCGGAAATATCCGTTTGACAATTTTTTTGTCAATTAACGTCTCTCAGTGCAATGACCGCGATATTTAGAGCGACAAATGTAAAGTGCGAATACCAACCGAGCATGAATCCTTAGCGGCTTGACCAGCACACAGGAAGCTATCAACGATTCCTCCCGGTGCTGCTATACCATATTTTAATTTGCACTCGCTATTTGACCAAACCGGGATTGAAACCTCCTGCAGAACCGCTGGTTGCACCCCACCTGATAGAATACAATAAATTATATTGTTAGATTCTTTTACGCGTTATATTTTTTCAACAAAAGAAATATTCCAATTAATTAGTGAATAGTCGCGCTTGTGAACGCCTTATGTAGAAAATAATTTTTTTTCTTGCGTAGCGACTATGCAAATTCATTCTTTAGAAGATACAAATGAGGGCACTCGAAGGTATACGTACACAGATGTTAATCGCACACTCATTATTCTAAGTTAAAGAACTCTCTTTTGTCGACGTGACTACTCGCTGAACAACTTTCCGGTTGAAGTCGTATTAGCATAACGTTCTTCTTACCTTCCCTCAAAGAACCCCATCCGATGACGGTCGCTGTCTTGCCGGAGTACAGTTGTGATCCGCTAGGAAGACAAATAGGTCGGATTTGTTCGGTGAATTCCACTGGTTCGTTCATCGTGAGGAGCGCCACGTCGTTGTAAAGAGTTTGAGCGTTGAAGCCCCGGTGTCTCACGACTCTTCGTATGCGTTTTTCGATGTGACGAATCTCTGTGTTCGTCTTGATGTTGTAGTCACCGATGCGCACCGTCAATCTCGCCACGTCCCAGGAATTCATGTTGGCGACGCAGTGTGCCGCCGTTAGGATGTGTCGGTCGTTGATGAGCGATCCGCCGCAGAATTGTCGTCCAGCGTTGAATAGCCCGGCAATCCACGGCCATTCGCCTGGATCCGCGGGCTTGCCACCAACAATTCGTTCTTGATCCTGGTTGCCGTTTTTCGCGCCGCATTGCGACATGTTGATGCTCGAGCTAGTGACGGGGGGCAGCTTGCTGGTCGTCGGTGTGGTGGTCGCGGCCGGCCACCAGGTCGGCTTCTTCGTTGGCCACGTAGTAGCGGAACCGGGTTTCTTGGAACTCGTGGTAATCGGCTTCGAGGTGGTGTGCGTCGACAGACCAGGCGAGGGTGGGTGAGTTGGTAGTGGCGGTATCGTGTGATGCGGTGGGTGCGTGGGAATCGGTGGTGGCCAAGTAGGTGCAGCCTGAGGACGTGCTGCTACGTGCGTGCTCTCACCTTTCTTCTTATTATCTTCCACCTGAAATGATTGCGATGTATGATTGGACATGCAATGAAAGAGATTGGCAGGATGGAAAAACGTATTTAGATTCTTCATCAGACAGACTGTTTCCAGTCTTACTTGTTTGAATAGTCTCTCTTTTTTTCTTTACTATTTTGAGAGTACGCACGAATGTCGAGTAATTTATTACTCGCTTTGATGACTTTGGTGAAGAAGATCACTCGCGAAATTGTATCGTTGAATTCGCGCGCGGCAAGGACACTCATTTTTAAGCTGAATGCAACGGATATTAATGTAATTCAGTAGCTTCTACCTGCGGTTCTTCCACGATCGCGGAGTCGCAGTTGTCAGGATGGGGTGTGACGGTCGGTTGCAGGTTCGAGCAGCATATTCCAAAACTCATGTGTCCATCTTCTCGCACATAGCTGCACGTATCGTAAACGCCGAGTACCCAGCCGTCTAAAGCACCGAGATCAGGAATCTTGAAGTATGGATAGCACTCTTTGAAGGTCGTGCAACGACCGACCTCGCCTTTCGAGGTCAGACAAGTCTCGCGGGTTGCAGCACCGCTCCAGAGAATTTCTCGACCTTCTCTCGATGCGGACTGGCTCGGTTCGATTGCGGCTGCAAATTGAAATTTTACGTAACCGTTTAATTAAAGTTTCTTTAATCTTGTGAAAAGCGTATAGAAATTCTACATGATGATAAAAGAGAAAAATATAATTATCTGTATATCTTGTATCGTGGGTATTCTATCTGCATGATCTGTCATTGCTGCCATTCACATGGATACATCTTTTCTTCTAGCTCTTTAATTCAATTAATCGTCCGTTGAGGTATGTTATTATATCCATCGTAGAGTCAGAATATATAAAGCGTATTTACGTACTCGAGAATGTTTATTTTGGCATGAAAATGTTATTATTAATGTTAATATCTAGACGACACGCGAAGTATCTTTTTCACCTCAAGTAGAAAAATTGAAATAAAATTTTGAACGTTGTTTCGAGTAACAGCATGGGAGTAATTGCATGGATTAAATTGCTATTACGAGCATGTACTTCTGTCTGTGCCTTCATCTAAACACTGGTATGAAAAAAAAACAAATCATATGATATAATTGAGTTGTATATTGAAATAAATTTAAGAGAGTGGAGGATGAAAAACTCGTAGAGTTATCAATTTCGACATTTTGACGAGAAGCTGATCAACAGGAATTATTTATAAAGCACGATCGACTTGGTGTCAACCTTGTTGTCTTGCCGTTCGCGCAACATACGCACTACGCAGTTGCCGATCGAAACATAATAAAATTCCATCGAGATACTTCGCGGCGAGTTCGCTGACCTACGAGTCACACTGGTGCACACGTACATCAAAGGTGAGGAGCGCGCCGGGAGAGCTTCCGGTCGCCGTGTATGGGACGCGCGCGCCAACGTTCATCGTTCGTTAATCGTTATCCGATGTGTATTGCATCTGCTGGGGGAATTTCGCGATCGTCGACGAGGAAAGTGAGAATACCTAGGAGTCATTGACTGTGTAGTCAAGAGATTACACACAGAGGACCGACGTGCCGTTGTTTCTGACTAATGATCTCAAGATAATTGATGATATAATAACAGATGATAAAAAAAGTTGTCGGAGCGGTCGTTGTGAGCGGAATATGAAACAGAAGACAGGATCGTTTTTCACAGTCGGCGACTGATTTAATCGTACCTCATGCTAATGGCAGTGAAACATTCCACAAACATTATTATTATTTTTTTTCGAGAATTAATTAAAACGAAGTATGAAACGTTCCTTCTCTCTCGTTGCTCGATGACAATCAGGAACATTTAATCGCGATGACTGTTAAGACTGTAGTCTTAATTTTTCTCGTTAGCATTATTTTCTTCGGAACTAAGCTGTGCAAGCAAAAAGCCAAAATAGATAGAATTCTACAAAACTCTCAAAGAACTGTCCAGTGACTTTGGATTTGTGTAATTCTCTAATCTAAGCTATCTGTGAACGAAACGAACGAACGAGAGATCACGAGGAATATTCGCGTGCAGACCAAGCTGTATCATAAGAACCAGGGATCTGTCCGGACGAGGAGCGCATGTAAAATAGAATACGATCGATACTGACCTTCGACGATCACGGCATCGTCCTCTTCCAGCAGATGAGTGTCATCGGCCGGCTTGTAGCTCCGTGATCTGGATACCGACGCGACAGGCGTTTCGGGCACGTTCGCCGCGATTACCTGCACTACGAGCACCAGCACGATCAGCGCGAACGACGGCAATCCGCGTGGCCGACTCATCCTAACCAGGAGGATCGTCGTCCTGCGAGAAGGTGCTTCGAGAGGCACCGCGAGCAAAGAGCAACGTACGGAACGCGAGACTTTAGGACGATCACCACGTGTGCAAACGCCGGACGAGGATCTTGAGGAGGACTCCACTAAGCCGCCGCCAGGCTGCTGAATAGCCGCTGCTCGAGCTTATAACGGGCTTGCCCTCCCCTCTGGCGCTCTCTGGTGCTACTCTCTGCCCCCGGTGAGCTCTTCCGTGGCGGAACGCACGAGGTGTTTCGCGCTCTTTTCTTCTCTTGCTCTTTTATCACCACCTCGAGCCATCCGCTCCCGTAGAATGGCCGCAGGGTAGACGATGGACGGAGAAGAATCGCGCCAGAGATCATTGGGAGAGACAAGACCCTCCCAATCCTCTCTCGGTTATTTATACTACGCGAGGGTGAAGTATTTCCTGGAGCAGAATCCACTATGAAAGCAGTGTTCGGTCATCTCCGTTCTTTGCGTCCTTACGACAATGACGACATAATAAATTAAATTATTTTTATTAGAACTGAAATATAGGTGTCTCATCTTATTAGATTTTATCGTGATTTCCCCTTATTCGAAACGCAATGCGAACGTCCGAATCCTTCTCAACACAAAAACGAAATAACATGAGGGCTGTCTTTTCTGCGATATATATGCGAAACAGGGAATCGTGTTGCGACATCAATATATAATACATTTTGTACAATGTGCAACAATATATTCGCACATTTTGCAATGCGATTCTTTAACACCTCGTAAGACAATTACGCGATTTCCTCGGGAAAGATCGATTTGCGATTTGAATATATAATACGCAGACGATAATATTCATTCGTGTGAATGGGATTAAAGTTATCTTGATTATGTAAGTTGTATGATGGAACCGGATCGATCGGTCTTCGATCACGGTTCGTGTCCAGCTTGAATGCCGCGCACTGGCATTTGCATAGAGAGCACGATCCTCCGCTTGGCCTTGAAGATGCCAAGAGAAGGCTGCACGTAAGGGACGGCCGTGAACTTGCTTACCGCGTGATCCCCGTGCGCCTTCGTTTATCCCGACAGTACGTATTTATGCATTTCCTTCCGCCGACGATGAATATAGAACCATCTCTCCCCCAGCGACCTCCTCCGCCGTGGTATCTTTTTTCCATCTCGAAGGTGCTTCAGCTCCGCGCCTCTTTTTGCGCACGGCTCGCGTCGTTTGTTGAACATCATTGTACGCTGAACTAACGACGTTACGCGCACTCTATGACAGTGAAGTGTATTGATGCAGAGGTATGCGTTAAATAAATAACATAAAAAGAGAAAAAGAGAGAAAAAAATATAATAAAACATTTTTGTTATTTGCACGAAGCGTATTCTACAATTTTGCAAAGTATTATATCGCGCTCGCTGCATCGCAGGTGACCTTCCTCGCTGAGTGTGAAGAGCGCTGAAAGCGAATTCAGTCCATTAGAGGACGGGATCTTCGATCTTTTTGCGTTAGGTATAAACAGTACCTTCCGCGCGCGGGAGAGCGAAGGAGCGGAGGCGCTCGGACCTTGAAGTGTACGTCAGGGTACTGCGATACCTAGGGTCGACGAACTGCGTCCTAAAGGGTGGAGAGGGAGGCAGAGGGATTTTAAATTCGCGCGTTCTTTGACCGGACAGCTAATAACCACTTGCCGTCGACATCCCGGCAGAGGCTTTTTTGTTGTCGCTCGTAAATGAGGGCTTGGTAATCGATAAAGACAGCGGTATCTGACTCGCCAAACCGGACCCCGCCGAAAATACGAGCGTATTACCAGTTCAGAAATGAACGGGCGATCGTGGGTGGCTAGACCGCGGATCTCGGATCTTCGTCGGCCTGTCGCGTGCATTTGCGATAGACATGATTGTCTATCGAATGTCGTTCGTGTCTATTATCGGTGTATCGAGATACACGGAATTCGCAAGAGATATTGACGCGCGAAACCCGGCCGTGTCGTATGAGGAAAGACTCGTTCGATCTGGAAACCGTAAGCGAGGTTCAATGTTCTTGTTTGAGTCGCCGACCCCTGTTATTAGGGGAACATATCCGGCGATACTTCAGCGTGCGCATGCAATAAAATCCGTTTCGAGGATTCGTATTGGCGCTACGGCAATATTGCTGGGCCTCGTTAGATTCTTCCTCCCAAAATATGCAAACCGGTTGGGTCGGGGTTGCTCATAATCAAGCGGGAGATATCAAAGTGGGGGGCTCGTTATGCTTCTAACGACGTCATTCGGGAAGAAAGGTCTATGCAAGGAAAAAAAATCCGCACACGCCCGGGGTTGGTGTGCAGATAAAGAGAGGTTGAAGAAATTCGCCTCTCAACTTTAGCAAGTCGGACCTGTTAACTTCAGAAATAATTTCATTACACGTGTGTATGCAAAATGTTTAAAATATAGCTCGAATTTTACGGCGAAGCTGGTTAATTTTTATTTGAACGTATTCAATGAAAAAGAAATTGACCGATCCGATTATTCCTTTGCGAGCATGATGCGAAGTGTTTCGTAAGGTCGATGAGGCGGAAATTTCATTTCTTATTGCACGCTTTATTATTGCTATTCCTCATAGCGCAATATCTAATAAAATGGACAATAAAATATGTTCACTTTCTAACACCGTTAAACTCATACGTATGATCGTTCGCGAATATCCGAAGCGTTGAATTTGATTACCTTAGGATCCTAATCGATTCGAGTTAGATAATACCGATCTCATTGAGTCTATATTCAAGTGTATAAATTGTAGCAATGATGTGTAGGCTGTTATAACGGCCTCGCGCAAAAAATCCGATACCATCTTGATGTCCGCGATATGCCAATTCAATTTTATCGGCTCAGCAGCCGGCATGCTTTTTTTACGAGGTTTATTAATATTTATATGATTTATCTCCCCTCTTTTTCATTTTTTTTCTCTCTCTCTCTCTCCTTCTTATGTGCGCGCTTAGTAGTTGATGTAATCCGAATTGAATTAATGTAACATGTTGGAGCTCTTAACTTAAAGAGCACTCTAATTATAAGTGTGCGTATGTGCGTGATCGCTATAAATCTCACGCACTTAAGAAACATAATAAGCTAATGAGCAGGCTGTATTATACACTTTAGGAGAATCAAATCCATTGAGAAATAACAATTTTTCAGAACATAAGAAATTCAAATCGCGTCTTATTTTCGAAGAAAAATATCGCGATAAAAACCACTCAAGACCACTGCGACGGAACTTCTTTCGTCACAAACATTCGCATGTGCGTTTCGCAAACTACGTTCTACCTTGGCTGATTGATACTACGCGATTTCTCTCGCGTGAACAAAACGGAGGAGAGACACGTGTATGCCCAAAGAACTATTATAACTTACGTCAGGGCCAGTGTCCCCCTACAAGGTCCTGGCACGATCGTCACGATGCTTGCATACACACCAGTGACTCTTCTAGCTGATGATGATAACTATCCAAGTCGCGCTGTAACAACTTACTACCCTCCGTTCCCCTACCTCTGCTTGCGTCTGAGAAAATACGCGAGCTGCATCCCATAATTAAGGCGCCAATTAATTCCCCCTCCTTAGTTCTTATTCGCAAACTGATCTCGTATCTCAGAGAAACGTGAAGAGGAAGAAGAACGTCTCGCTAATCAGTACTTCAAGACTTCGAGGAATGAACTGTCAGACTACCTGTCGAAGAAAAAAAATAAGAGAAATGAAATGGATTGAAAGAAATCTATAAAAATTTATCTTCACAAATCTTCCCGATTATCGCCAATTATTTCTAAAGTTTCTCCATAAATTGGCTTGAAATAAGTTGGAACATCCGGCTTCCATCTCTCATCGATGAGCGATTATAATAACACCGCAATTCTGACTGGTTCGTGATCGATGGGGATTAAATGTAATGTTCTCGTCATCGAAGTAGATGACATTTCGCATCGCGTTCCGTTACTCGATCCACCGTGGGATAACGACGCACGCACGCTCGTCCATCGCTAATCGTACTGGATGTGTCATGTCAGGTTTTTCGGATAAGCGATTCCATCGAAGTGTCTGCTCGGACGGCTCGTTAAGGTACGTCAGCCGTGAAATGCGCGCGGACCCTTCTGAAAGTGGTCGGACGTCCTCCGACACGTTGGTTGATTTTACGGTGCACTCTCTACATTCTTTCTCTAAGACGCGGAATCTTCTTTATCTTTCTTTATAGGTTTCAACGCTCGGAATTCCTTTTTCCTTTCTTTTTTCTTTTAAATTCCTCGCCAACTGGTTTCCTCCGCGGGCGTCGCTTCGCAGCAAATCACGGTCTTCTTGGCGCTACACGAAATGAAACAGGACAGGAGTGCGCGAATCCTGTAAGGAGAAATGATGAGGTGAACGATGACGACGCGAGTCTCATTTTCTGGACAACGTGTCCGAGCTATGAACATACGCGATACAACGAGATTTGATTTTTACATTTTCGATGTAATAAAAGGATTACTTTGTCTGGCTTCCGGATTGGCTTCCGGATTGGAAAAAGCGAAGTGGGATGCAATCGCGAAACGTCAAAAACGAATCCACGGAAGCCAACCTGGAAGTCAAGCCAAAATATCAATGAAGATATTTTTAGTTATTGACTAAAACGTAATTACACATTACATGTTGTTAATATGTTGAAAACATTAATTTTTGGCTTATTATTCAATAGAAACCTGAAATTCACAATGTTTCGCGAGTATTCTACTTTATTTATTTAAACTTTCTTCAGTAGAGAAATGACCGGATATTTCTAATCTTACATACGAGTATAGATGCAACGACAGCGATGAAACAAAAGACGTGTGATTTATAAAACGTACTAATATAATATTTATTGTTGTAATGAACATCGTAATATAATATAATATCACCTCTGGCACAATCTCACGATGGCAAGACAACGCGACGGAAGAAAAACGTTCGTACTTTCGGGATCTTCTCTCATCCTACCCTTCACGGCTTCTCGCTACCAAATTGATTGCGACAATCTCGACCCGGTTGTTCTGCCGGGCAATAACGGCTTTTATGCATTCTTCTATTTCTAACAGTAAACCTAAAGCCCGCTGGCTCTCGTTTCACGTCGCTGTTTTACGTCGTTGTTTTAAGCTTATGATATCGGGACGGTCTGGAGAGATCGTCGCGGCGGGACCGCGATCGCGCGACCCAGGTACGCGAGTACACCACGCGGAGATTTCGGCAAGTTCCGTAAACGCGGAAATACGGAAACGGTGAGACTGACGACGCGATTCTCGCTGGGCAACCGGCGATATCATCCGATCGCGCGCTCGACGTCCCCTCGCGACGCCGACTCATCCACGGCTCTCATAACGTAAGTAATAATATTAATAATCGTGTAAAAATGGATAATAAAGGTGATACTATTACAATAAAATGGCTTGATGACCCAGCCGTTTGTCCACGTAACGAGTCGTATCTTCCGCCTCATTTCGAGATGCAACGGCAGCGGTTGGAGGGTATGGGTTGATGGAGGGGAGAGGATATTGTGATTATACATAAAAATGTCATGGACCAAAGCGCTAACCAACAATTTCGGTCTGTAGATCTATCTCTTTCTCACTTTCTCTCTCTTTTTCTTTCTTGCTTTTTCTCTATCTATATCTATCTCCTTTTCTCTTGCGGCATTTTCCTACACAGGCATTCCGGGTTATCTCATACATACGCGCTCTTTCTCTCGATCCCTTTCTCGCTTTCCAACTTTCTTTCTCTAGTACTCGTATTCTCACCCAGTACAGACACGCACATCTCGTGTATAAAAATAATAATATTAATATATAATAATAATATATAATAATATATGTCTTAAGTAGAATAAAATCCATAATATTAATAATATCAATCTATATATGATGTCTGCAATAAATGTAACAAAATAGTCCTCAAGTATACAAATACTCAATAATATAATGCATTTTACAAGCGTATTTTGATCGTTGCTTTGATATCGGTGTACGTACGTACGTATGATTAACGCAAAACAAGAGAAGTGTGTGTCGTGATTATTCCGCTCTAATCTAACGTCTCTGACGTAACTGACAACAAGTGTTTGTACGTTCTCTTGTGTTCGTTTTCGTGTATGTGTATATGTGTGTGTGTGTGTATGCTCGTGAATGCGGACGTGCGGTAGATCGATGTACGCGTACGTCTCTCTTTCTCTCTCTTTCTTTTGTATGATTCGCGTGTGTGCGTTTATATATTGCATACGCGCACAATCGTGCCGCACGATTGCGCGACGTAAGCTGGCAAGTGGCTCGCTTTCACCGGTGGCACATTAACGTTACTTCACCCTACAAACTACATAACCACAGGTTATTGGTACTGGTATCGCTTACGGTCGTCTCTCGCGTCTGTGGGACGCGCGTCGACGATATCGCGATCTCATTATCTCTCGATTAGATCGTTCTCGCTGTAATCAATGCGAGCTTCCAGCCCGCACGGGTTTCGAATCAACGCCTCGGAAGTAGAAGGACCGCTGACCTTGAGCGATTCTTTTAATTTATCCGAATGACACGATGATATTTTAGCAATTCTTTATAAAAAGACATTTGGAACTATGTCTTTCTATGCTTCAAAAATAAGACGATCATTCCGCGACGAAATCAACGACACGTTTCTTTTTCTTTAGAAAGAAACAATATCGATCGTTCTAGTTCCGAGATATCGATTTGCTGTCTTATCGCTTAACGTCTGGACCGGGATCCTGCAAGAGATTACACTACGGATATGGATTATAGCATGATTATGTGTTACTCTTATTAGTCTTAAGACTTAGAATAAAGTCGTGGCTCCTCGATGCCATTACGAGTGAGTGACGCGCGGCAGAGAATGCGGCGAGAAGAATGGGGGCGATCTGCCTACGGATTCTTTTCCGACGCGCGATTATTTCCGCCTGAGACGGGGGATTATTCGCGCGACGAGTGGTAGATGATACATTATATAACTGCGCAACGTCTTGGTGCAATCGCGTGAGTTACGCGCGTTGACACGTCGCAACGCTCGCAAATAAGAAACTGTAAAAAGTCTCGTTAACGACGGGGTAGATGGGAAGAAACTATCGATTAACTTTTTTACCGGGGAGAGCTATTAGTGAAGCTACTTACGATTCCCGATCGGAAACGCGGGTTTCTTAATCTCGTCCGTGTCTTTGGGTTACGCGATGTAACAAACGGCAATAGTCTCCTCCGATCACAGCGTGAGATCATCGTAGAATTTAGCGCTAACTCTATTTAGTTCCGAGTTGATTGCTAAATAAGTACAACCTTCTAATCAATTCTGTTTGTAGTATTAAGAAAAAGAAAAAAAAAAACTGTCTGAACTTGGATACGTAGCGTGGTAGTTCGGTAACTTGCCCGGTATTCAAAATTTTTCGATGACTTCGTGTGCAAATTGAGTATAAAGTGTCGAAAAAAATTTTTTTGTGTTCTTATGTCGATTTTTCGTCAAAATAGCGTCCGGCATCCGTTTTTCACCGGGCGCGTGATGTAATCACCCAGATAGGTGTACGCAAATTTGACGGCAACTTTACTATACGATTTGCAAAAGTTTCCAGAGAGACTTTCATGATTATCACAACATAGACAATCGATGATGGAAACTTTACAATTCTTTTAATTACATTTATATTTACACAACATTGTCGATGGTTCTAACGGATTTGCCGCTTGTCGATACCTCCGCGTAGAAAAGTCATAGTGACACGGGATAAGTTGCATTTGAAAGTTGAGACCGTCCTTCTTCTGATGAAGGAATGACCGTTTCTCTATGTTATCGATTGTCAATTTTGATCTATCAATACGTCGCTAAATCTAATTTCTTAATCGCCGAATCAAATTTTTAAATCCGACACAAGACACTTCGACACATGTACGCAGATAGATCACATCAAACTGAGTAAAAAGGCATCTATCATTTCTTAAACAACCACATTTTGGGATATTAATAAAAGTAGATTAGCGAATCAGTGCGCGCGACGCTTGAGACGAGCTCTGTAAACGTTTCTTAGAGACACGCGTTACAACATGCTCTCCCGACACATCGAAAAACAATTATCTCCGCGCCGCTCGCATCTTCAGTTGTCAAACAATAGCCACCGTCACTGATAGACATTCTGTATATAAAATTTCGAATCTAAATTTTCTTATGTAACTTTCTGGATGCAGAATTTGACCGAATATCTCAAACTAAAGGTAAATCTGAAAGTAAAAGTGCAATTTCGATTTTGATTCGAGCGAGCAGAAAAAAAATTGCTCTTTTATTACCGTGTAATGTCTGACTATCTTTTACGAGTATTAACTTCTCCGATGAGATCCAGGTGTTTGTTATATTTTCGCACAATTTAGCGGGATCAACAAATCGCGCGTCTAAATTTTTTTACTGACGAGGGTCAAGTGTAGATGCAGAGAGGCACGACAGGGCAAGCAACGATTTCCCGTGTCGTTGACTAATACGCGTCGAAATGTTATTTGTTTATCGTGGAATTGCAACACGCGCATTGTGATGTATATACGAGTTGTCGGCTTTCGAGGTGATAATTCGCGGAGTTAATACCGACAAACGCAGTAAATGCGACGTGCGTTGTTTCTTCATTGAAGAGAAAACACGCGAACAAATTAAGAGCCCGTACATCGGCTAACGTACGAATTAGTAAAGAGTGAGTGGTTCATGTCTCATACACACCTACATATATACGTCATACGCATACTTAACATATTCTCTGGGGCTTTCTTAAATCAATTTTGATTGATTTACATGGCGCTCGCGCTTGTCGCGCGACGCATCGTGTATCCTAAGCTTATAACCATCGACATAAATTGTTTACAGAGCGAAAACAAACAATATAAAGTAACGAGTCGCTTCGTACGCGGCCGTAGCGACGTGTATGTGTACTCTTGCACATTCGACTTGCTCGCCGAGTCGAAGCCCGCACGTCTATGAGCCCTTACAAGCCTTAAAAAACTCAGACGATAATTAACCAAGTGTATCCGTCAAACGTCCTGAAAACTATCCGTCCGTCTAGCCATATTACGAAAAAGAGAAAAGAAAATACATCTCGGCTCGGTCTATAACGTTATAGTATGATTACACGAACGGAGCCCAAGCTGAAGCGACGTCTGATGTTCGAAATCGTTTGAGGTCCGATGTCCCGCGGTGTCCTCTTGATACCTCTCCTTCTTTCTTACTCTCTTAAAGTCGTCGCCGAAAGCTGATTAGCACGTCGCCTCTCGTCGTCATCTCTCGTTGCCTCCTGAGGCGACGAACGTTCCTGACGAGGCCGTTGCCCGCTGAAGCCGTACGAGAATTGTCTTCAACGCGACGCGGAAGACTCCATCCAGTGATGATCATTATATTCAGCTCTCCCGAACGAGCGTTCCTCGCGACAGTCGCCTACTCACAGGCGTATATTATATACACGATTGAGAATGAACTCCCTCTGTTCTCGAGTTCACGTGTTGCCGTTGTCGTGCACGTGCGTATGTGCGTGCGCGGAGTTGGCGAGAGGTGAATGCGGTAGATGCGGCGGCGATGAGGGCAGCTCGATGAGAGTGACGTCGTACCCGGCCGTGGTGGGAGGATCTCCCGGGTCGTTGGGGTCGCTCGGCGAGCCCGGATTGTTCGGATTGCGATCGCCGCTCGGGTCCGGATTGATCCGCGAGTGGCTCACCTCCAGCAGAAATAGGTCCTCATCGACGTAATACCGGATCATGTCGTCATCAATTTTCGCTGTAATTCTGCAACAGGGTAGGCGAGACGTTCTCGTTAAATCACCTCGCGACTAGCGGCGATTCGGCGGCCGGAAGCCACCGCGACGGTGGCGATATCGCGTTCATTCTGTAGGACGCGATTGAGTTTCGGGTTGGCATGCAACGCGCCGACTTTAACCGCTATAACATGTGATGCTTGACGCTCAGCGAGCTGTCACGCGCGATTTCCGTCACGTACGACTGGCGAAGCGTCGCGACGCCGTTGCGATCGGCGATCGCGATAAGTTTCAGCGCAAACGGCTTCGCGAAACTTTTTCGACGCAACAGATTACTCTCCTTCCAGTATTTCATATCTGCAAATAAAGGAGATCAGTCAAACGAATAGATTTTTCGTCATTGACAAGAAATCATCACAATATCGTAGCGGCGAAACGACGTGAATATTCTGTTGCGGTGGATCTTTAATGTCTCCACTTTAACTGGGATTTTCTCGATGGAAAAACATTGAATCGTAAAGTTCGCACCGCGCTGCGCGTAGCTAGAGAGAAAGAGACAGAGAGAGAGAGAGAGAGAGAGAGAAAGAGAGAGAGTGAGAGAAAGAGAGACTCGATTTTACGACGTGAGATATATCGAATAAACGAAGAGTAACTGTTCGAGGAAAACGGTCGAGAGGAATCCGCCGTGCGTAACCATCGTATAAGGTAAACGGGCAAAACAAAGAATCACACAACAGCCATGCGGGACGCGTGATGCGACATTATGCGAGGCAGGTAAGCGAGTGCACGAATGCTCATGACAGAAGGCAGAAGACGAGAAGTGTAAAGGATTAGTGGATTAATCGGACGAGATATGCGGTCAACGTGCGGTGACAAACAACATGCGCGTTAAGGTTGGTGATTGAGATAGAGAGTGATTTTAATGACAGCATACGCGATGACACATTCGGACGTATATCGCGCGGAGAAACGTATCCGAAATACAATTAAAAGAGGCACGATCATAGGCGAGAGGGAAAGAGTGAAAGAGAGAGAGAGAGACTACCAAACCAGGCGGAGAGAGTCAGGCAATGTCACCGTTATGGCATGCACTACGTAGGCGTGCATGCAAGTAAAGATGACACTCTACTAAACTTACCCCTTTGTGTTTTTGCGATAGAGGTTATTAATACTCGAGGATGCAATTTTGTACTTTGACTCAATCTGTAAAATAGAAAAAAGTAGAACATTAGAATTTTGATAGTGGTTTGCGGACCGTCGTTCGTTTCACTCTTGCGTACGAGAAAGTACTGCGAGACGCGCGTAGGTAGGTAGACGCAATTCACCGCGAGGAATGACAGAGAGAAAGACAAAGAAAGAGAGACAGAGAAAAAGAAACGAGAAGAAGAGAAAATAAATACAGAGACATACAAATAGACAAGATAAGTAGAAGATATAATAGCAAAAATAATTAACAAACAAAAGAATATTCATGACGTACAGCCGTCGTCGCGATCGAGACAAAAATCGATTAGCGCAATCAAGAGAGGAACGGGAGATTTGTTCGCGGAAGGAGAAGATGCGCGATGGAGAAGAGAAAATAGATTGTTAAGAGAGAAAGATAGGTTGAAAAGGAGAAAGAAAGAGAAAGAAGGTGTTTCTTTCCACTTTTTTCTTCCGCCGGTTTTGATCGGTGTAACGCGCTCTTATGTCAACGTTTGATAAGTCGTCGACAATCTCACACACACCCACGAAGGGAGGGGTAATGATCGTACGTCTTGCACTTCGATATTATATTAATGAGGATCTTGGACAGTGGACAGTGATGCATGCGCATTAATATTAATTAGCGAGTGAACCAGTGCGAACGGATATTAATAATGGCGCAGTATGCTTTCACATGCATGGGTAATGTACTCTCATGAGAC
>NW_022639608.1:171655-222554 GCF_010583005.1 Odontomachus brunneus | reverse complement strand
CGCTGCGCGTAGCTAGAGAGAAAGAGACAGAGAGAGAGAGAGAGAGAGAGAGAAAGAGAGAGAGTGAGAGAAAGAGAGACTCGATTTTACGACGTGAGATATATCGAATAAACGAAGAGTAACTGTTCGAGGAAAACGGTCGAGAGGAATCCGCCGTGCGTAACCATCGTATAAGGTAAACGGGCAAAACAAAGAATCACACAACAGCCATGCGGGACGCGTGATGCGACATTATGCGAGGCAGGTAAGCGAGTGCACGAATGCTCATGACAGAAGGCAGAAGACGAGAAGTGTAAAGGATTAGTGGATTAATCGGACGAGATATGCGGTCAACGTGCGGTGACAAACAACATGCGCGTTAAGGTTGGTGATTGAGATAGAGAGTGATTTTAATGACAGCATACGCGATGACACATTCGGACGTATATCGCGCGGAGAAACGTATCCGAAATACAATTAAAAGAGGCACGATCATAGGCGAGAGGGAAAGAGTGAAAGAGAGAGAGAGAGACTACCAAACCAGGCGGAGAGAGTCAGGCAATGTCACCGTTATGGCATGCACTACGTAGGCGTGCATGCAAGTAAAGATGACACTCTACTAAACTTACCCCTTTGTGTTTTTGCGATAGAGGTTATTAATACTCGAGGATGCAATTTTGTACTTTGACTCAATCTGTAAAATAGAAAAAAGTAGAACATTAGAATTTTGATAGTGGTTTGCGGACCGTCGTTCGTTTCACTCTTGCGTACGAGAAAGTACTGCGAGACGCGCGTAGGTAGGTAGACGCAATTCACCGCGAGGAATGACAGAGAGAAAGACAAAGAAAGAGAGACAGAGAAAAAGAAACGAGAAGAAGAGAAAATAAATACAGAGACATACAAATAGACAAGATAAGTAGAAGATATAATAGCAAAAATAATTAACAAACAAAAGAATATTCATGACGTACAGCCGTCGTCGCGATCGAGACAAAAATCGATTAGCGCAATCAAGAGAGGAACGGGAGATTTGTTCGCGGAAGGAGAAGATGCGCGATGGAGAAGAGAAAATAGATTGTTAAGAGAGAAAGATAGGTTGAAAAGGAGAAAGAAAGAGAAAGAAGGTGTTTCTTTCCACTTTTTTCTTCCGCCGGTTTTGATCGGTGTAACGCGCTCTTATGTCAACGTTTGATAAGTCGTCGACAATCTCACACACACCCACGAAGGGAGGGGTAATGATCGTACGTCTTGCACTTCGATATTATATTAATGAGGATCTTGGACAGTGGACAGTGATGCATGCGCATTAATATTAATTAGCGAGTGAACCAGTGCGAACGGATATTAATAATGGCGCAGTATGCTTTCACATGCATGGGTAATGTACTCTCATGAGACTCTATACATACATACATACATACATACATACATATATATATATATATATATATATATATATATATATATATATATATATATATATATATATATATATATATATTAATATATATATGTATATGTATGTATGTAAATAAATATGTTTGCTAAGAGCATAACATCCCTCTAGCGTCACTTCCGCGCGGGATTCATCGTCGAATCGAATGCGATTCAATAAGCGAGAGAGACCGTACCGGCGCCGATTGAAATCGAAACGGACAGTTAGTTACCTTCCGGCGTGACTTCATTAAGCGTGGATGTGTTTACCTGCAGTTAGCGGCTACAGGAAGCGTATCGATCGATGATGATAGGCGCGTTGTATGTTGTATTATTATCATCGTCGGTCGTGTTCTGTTTCTAGAGCAAGCCTCGCCGGGCTTTACGAGCGACTACGTAATCGCGGATTAACCCATTAACGCCCACGGTTGCGTTTTGCATGAAAAAGTTATAGCCACCGCTGCGCGGCACACGCGTATAGTTATCGGTCGCGGTATGGAAATTGCGACGAGAAAATTTCCATTTTCCATTTCCATTTCTGCGCGGCATACGAACGAGTTCGTTACGGGATGTTATTTTATTTGCTATACTTATAGCCGGTGCGACAAGTGTTAACGTTTTGTTGAGACACACAGTTGTCGAAAGTATATAATCCCTCCTGGCGCACTCGCAGTTCGTAAATCTGCGAGTATCTGCGATATTTATATTCCTTGCTCCGGAGTTAGTTACATTATCATACGATTCCCAGTAAACATCAATGATTTTCTACGCACCGCGGGCGTCGATAGCTCACGACGTCGCATCGCGACAACGGAGCTGTCTCCTCGGTTCCGTTCAACTCTGAACATCCTCTCAAGGATATCTCCGAGAGCGATGCAGGCGCAAGGGTGCATCCCGCGAATCTTGCAGTTGCATCCTCAAAGACCAAAAGCGACTACGTGTGCGCGGTCACGAACGCGAACGCGGGTGTCTATCGCGTGTTGGCGGTACAAAAGAGATCCTTAGGGTGTTTCTTACAGCATTGAGCAGTCCTTGAACTGTCGGCGGTGTGACATGCAGTGGTGTATAGACATCCTCCGACTCCTGACGTACGTATAGCATTACGCGTTCTTCGGCGTCAGCAGGGCGCAAGTGTTGAGGCTGCTGTTGTAAATGCAGTCGATTGCCAACGCTGGACACCACCGTGCCCGTGAGACCGGCCTGTTGTACCCCCTGCAGCACCGAGCCCTGCAGTTCCTGCACCTGCATCAGCAACGAGTCCTTCTTGTCGTGTAGACTACTGAGATTGTCGGGCGGAAAGTGGTTGTGGAACTTGAGGGCCGGCAAGCTGGGTCTGCCGCATGCCGGATAGGGGCTGCTACCCCCCGCCTTCAATCCTCCACTTTCACCGTTACTGAGGGACGAGGTGTCGGTGTCACCACCGCCCCCGCCGCCGCCACCACCGTAGAAGCCCGACAACTCCATCGTCGAGAACTGTCGTGGAAGAAGAACAAGATTTATTTCTCGCTCCAGTCGCGACGACAAGTGGAACCGTGATGCTTTCGAATTTTGCGTTGGAAAATAAAAAGCTACTATGCAACATCAAATATACTTGTTTTAAGTTAATGTGCAAAAAAGATATAAAGTACCAGAAAACGACACACGCGTATCTAGAAATGTGAAGGATAGCAAGAGGAAAGATTTGCAAATGGCAATTGCGTTTCTGCATTAAAGTACTAATATGAGATGTTACTGTTAATCATTGCAAGCATAGCAATTATAATTTCGCGAATTATTATAAGATAAAGTGATAATATTAAAAAGTGGAATGCTACTGTTTCATTTGATTAACGCAAAATTCGAAAGGCAGTCTGTCTTGAAAGAAAAGTCCACGTCATTACTTTGCGCGATGCGAGAGTTGCAGTTAGTGCAGAGTTTTGGCGGAGGTGAAAGCAGAGGATTGTGAATGCTGCTCGATTTTTTTGCCGATTAGTTAGTTAATGCATGCTCAGATACTTGGACGACGCTTTGTTTGAAGATAAAAAACTCGTTAATTGACGGGAGACTCTTTACGATGCGTTATGCAAGTCAATGAGACATTAAAGAAGAAAAATTCATCCTACACGTAATATCCCTCGTGATGAGGAAATCCTTTTTTTCATATGATTACTGAGCTTAACATATGTTGCTGTTTAATTAATTAACTGGCCTTTAATCACGCTTCTGATCTACGCTTCCGTGAGAACCTGGCGGACTCTTACGGCGACACTCTTGCGCGCTTCGAGTTATGTATGAAAAAAGTGGATGATTACCTTGTCGATGGCGTGCTCGGCTGGCGGCGAGAACAGCACCGGCGGTTTGTGCAGATCGACCATGGAGTAAAACTCGCTGCGCTCCGTGACGGAGTGATAAAGCTCGTCGAGCTTTTTTCTGCCGGTCGCCGACATCTTCCTCTTGGCCGCGCGTCTCTCCTCGTCGCGAGTCTTCCTCTCCGCTCCCTGGCGAGCAACGTCATCTCTCAACTTAATTTCAACGATCGCATTGCGACCAGGAAGCGATCGCGTTATTTATAACAGAAACGCGACCGTAAGATAAAAAAAGAAATAAAAGGAAAGAGAGAGATACAGAGAAAGAGATAAACGTATGGTAATGAACGACGGCGGTTACCTTATCGCAGAAGACCTTAATTTGACAGTAGCCGCGATGGGAAGGCGGCGTGTAAGTGTGCGTGTGGGGTGGCGGTTCCTCATACGTGTCGATCTGAATATGCAGCGGTAGACCTTTCACGCCCTTCTGACTCGAGAAATCGGTGCTGAGACACTGCACCGCCACGTTTATCTGCGCAGAAATCGGACAGGTACGTGCGGCGACGTGCGGGAATTGCTTTATCAAACGTACTCGCTAAATGGTACGATCGAGCGCGCGCGCGTGTGCGATACGATTTGCGCGAGATCACGCGGTGATAGACGGGATATATTCAGAGGTGGGGTGGCGTATCGCCGAGGAGGTAACGTGAATCGACATTTCCGGCGTTCATACCTACCTTCGCCGACGTTTCGTGTGGGTTCCAGTAAACGGCAATCGCATTGTGCGCGACTTCCTCTATGCAGCCTGTTAGGCCGACGCTGTTCTTTGTGTCTGTAACAACGGACGTGACTCTAAACTCGCGGATCATGCAGGGGAATATGAAGTAGCTAACGTCACCCGGTGTTACCCGGTATCACTCGGTTTAGATAGAATATTAAAATAACGGATCACGTACGGTCGTGATACGATCTTCTACCGTCGTTCCTCCAGATACACATTAAGCAAATAGAACGAAAAAAGGAACAATAAATATATGAAAGATATAGAAACTTAATGGATCGTGCTTTTTTTCTTAGAATTGCTGTCTACGGGCATTGTTCGTATAAAGCGAATTGAAATGTAGTTATTATTATTATATATTGTAATAGCAGACCCACGTACAGTCTTGGTATAACCTTACTTACGTCGTCGTTATCCATTATTAAGCTGCTTAAAAAAAAAAAAAAAAAAAAAAAAAATGAGAAACAGACATTTAACTGATCGTGTATATTGAGAATTATTATCTATGTGCATTGTTCGAATAGTGAATCGAAAGTCTTGCTATTATCTGTTCAAGCGCGGTTAGATCCTTATTATCTTACCAGCATCGAGAATTCGTTGCTTGACGGAGTGTTGTCTACCATGCCAGAACTGCCAAGCTTTGATCTCGTCGTCCGGGCTCTTCTCCTCGCGAAACATCAACATTACCACACTCTGCGCAAAAGCAAACAGATTCCCATTAGTTACATGACAGGGTAACGGATAATTAATTATTTTGTCGTCATTCGCGGATTATTCCGATCCACTAGCTACGGCAATCCTCCGACGGAGACAGAATGACAGACACCGGCTACATTCGAGTCGAAGTTTCGCGCTGAGGTCTCGCGCAGCCGAGACTCGATCCGGCGTGCGTTCCCGCGCCTACAAAGTTGACTTTTGCGCTTCCGTTCGGCTAGATCGGCGATATCGCCGCCGATCCGCTGTACAGCGATACAGAGACGCACATCGGCCGCGACAGACGCACGCTCGAGCGGGCACACGCGGGCGTATGTACGCGTTTCGCCGCTCGCGGCAAGCGAGCGAGCGAGCGAGCGAGCGCCGAGACGGAGGAAGAATTTTTCGTGATTCGGGTGAATGGGCGAAGAACTACACGACGTACCGGAGGAAATATGGGCGCGCGATGGGGAAGGAGAGACAGAGAGGGATAGAGAGAAAGAAAGAGAGAGAGACCCGTGAATAAGAGGCTCGCGTTACGCGGTTACACTTACTTACGCGAGCCCAATCTCCCCGAGGCTCGGCCGCGAGAGACGCGAATATACCGTTCGAATCGCCACACGCCCCGACGCTCGATTAGCAATTAACGAGGAAGTCGTAACTCGTCGCGCGGACGGCGGAAAAAGAATCGCCACCTTTATCAGAATGGAGATTGCTAACGGTGCGCGCGCGTTGCGGCTGCCAATTAGAGCCGCGAGAACAAACGATCCCGTCCAACTCCTTCTTTCGACACGCGCATCGCGCGTCTTTCCCGTCGTACCCGTCATCTCCGTGAATTTTGCCGCTCTGAAAGTCACGCGGCAAGAAGAGAGAGAGAGAGAGGGAGAGAGGGAGGGAGATAGAGAGTGAGAGAGAAAAAGAGAACGGGGGAAGAACGACACCGCGAAACTCGAGACGGCGGCCCATGAGGACGCGAGAGACGACCGCACTGTGGAGATGGTGAATCGCGACGGACGGTACGAATGCGAAATTAATTTACGGAGAGCGTAGCGTGGGAGATACGGATCTTTTTATCTGCGAGCGAACGCACGAGTGGGTCGTGCTTCTTTAAAGTTATATCCCGCGTTGCGATGGTATCCGCGATATTGCAAGTTCCATGGCGATTAAAGCTCGTCGCGCGAACTTAAATCCATTACCGGATTCGCGCGCGATCTTCAAGGTATAAACGTCCGTCCTTCGAACACATAGTGTGTCCGCCTCATCCTACTAATACCGTTATGCAAACGGTATAATTATCCTTTTTGTTCTTACCTTGACTGTCTGTCCTGCCTTGAGGAGTGGCTTGTCAGGATCGGGCACGTAGTCCAACGTGATCCCGTAGAATTGGCCCTTGTTGATGTACGTTATTCTGTCGTCCTCGCGTCGCTGCGACGTGCTGATTGGCGACTCCAGGTGGTACTTAAATCCGTAGGTCGAGTAACTAAGAGGCGACAGACAAGGTTCCCCAAATGAAACGTGGATTAACCATGGCCGCGCGACTCCACGCTTGTGTACGTGTGCGCACAAAAACGTGCATATTTCAACGCTGCTGCATTCTCGCTCATTATGCAACGGTCGTTGCTTTTCGCATTTGCGATCAAGGAGGCGCGTTTACATTCGATTCAAACGATTACGAGCTCGCAAATAAATGCTCGATCAGCCTATTAATGTGCTATTGTAATTACTGTATAATTACCGATTGATTTTCCACCAACATAAACACAGTCTCAGCTCAAAATGAAGACAATCACACTTCATGGTTATTCGCATGGAAAATAAGTGACTACCCACTACAACGAAAGAAGGTTTATTAATTAGAATAATTTTCGTAGGAGAGAAACGTAAGGATGATTGAGTATGAATATTTAAGTGGCTAATCGCGAACGCAATAACGAAGGGATCGTGTGCCGGGAAAACTGGAAGGAAAGTGAACCTCTTCGCCCAGAACAAATCGCGGGGAAAAGTTTATTGATCGGAACGCCCTCGTCGCAGGAAGAAGCGTCAAATTTGAATATTCGAGTAATCGCATGGGATAACGAAAGACTCGTGATGCCTGGAATCCGGGAAAGCTGAGAACGCGGCGCGGGAGCCTAAGTGAAAAAAAGAACGACGCCGACGAATATATCGGGACTCGCATCAACCACCTCGCCCAGGGAAAATCGCGCTTCTAATCGAGCTTATCTCCGCCTCGGCTCCGGCTAAAGCTAGGCAGACAGGCAGGCGGCCGATACCTCATGAAAAATAAACGCCCATAACCCGAGGCCGGGGGAGAAAGAGACGGCAACATAACGCAGGGACGCAAAACGACGCGCAAGACGCGCGGCGGAGAAACGGGAGCAAAACGATCGGTCGCCGCGATCGAGGAAAATCGCTAATCGCGCCGCCGTTCCGTCCCGTGGCCGGTCGCTCGGTCTGCTACCGTCGGCGAACTTTCCGCGCGATATTATCGCGTCGCCGCGAGAGAACGCCCTATTATCTTTATCTCGGCGCGCGCGTTGCAGGCCGACGCTTTCGTATTCGCGCCGTGATACCCGTATACTTCGTTTTCCCTTCTTTTTCTTTTCTCCCCCCGTCTACCCTTTCCTTTTTCCCTTTTCTTTCGTCAGCCGGGAGAGCCGGAGAGGGCGACGGCGGCGACGGTGTGCGTGGCGAGCGAGGCGATAACTGACCGTGGCGGGTGAACGCCCTCCTGTGCGCCTCTGCTGCTCGCTCCCGTTGCACAGCCGCCGCCTACCTGGTGTATACCTTGTTACAACTCCCCGTGTGGGTTACGCGCGACTACCGTCTCGAGAGTCCTCTCTTCTTTTCTCTCTCGTTCTCTCTGTCTTCCTTCCCGTCCGTCTGTCTTTGCCGCCGTTCTCACCGTAGACGTACGCGAAAAAGAACGGTCTCAAGAGTCCAGGTGTGAGAAAGGGAGAGGAGGCCACCCTTCCTGACATTTTGATTTCACGCGACGAGTCGGTGGACGCGCGCGTGATTTTTCAGCCCGGCCCGATCCCCAGGCGCTTGTCCGCTCCTGACCGGACGGAGAAGAGCCGGCCGCGACTTAATAACTTTAACATCATTGTTCATTCCGTGCTGGTGGGTTCGCGCGCGGAGCCGAGCGAGAGAGATTTTCAGCGCTGCCGATCGCACGCTCGGTCTAATAATGTGAGTAACAAATTACAAAAGGCGGATGAAGCGATCGCCGGGGAGGATGGATGCGAGGAAGAGAGACGGAGGGCTCAATGAAGACCACGGGAGGATGTGAAGAAACACGGAGGAAATGAAGGGAACGCGAGAGACCGAGGGGTACAGGAAGTACTTCTTGTAACATAAGTCTAGCGCGGGGATATTAGTTTCGCGAAATAGAAGTGGCAACGTCACGAGTCCATTTGCAGGGACATCGTTCTCAGAAGGAACCCAAGAGCGTTGACACGGGAAGTAAATAGTACGGCCACATACGTACACGCGAGTATACTTCAAACTCCGTCCACTTCATCGTTCGTAATCACAATAATTGCGCGAATCAATTATTAGCGGAACATATTTTAATCGAAAGCGCCGATTGCCACAATTAATATGTCGGTTGTGCGAATATCGTAATCAAAGATCAAAAACGCGATTTTCGCATGTCACACGCGATCAGAGACACTCGCGTGTTGCGAGAGCTCGCGACTATTCGCCCTGGGCGGCACGAGTTATTAACTTTTACCGCTTCTGTGCCGTTCCTTCTATGTAATAAGGCAGATCTATCTATCAATCGCGGTGCAGATCTATCTTCTAATACGTCTACCCGGCCGACCGGCTATAACTTGAGCACTGGTTTGCGCATTGTATTAGAACGCGCGTTTATTATAGCTATCGTAAATTATTATCGCAATGCACGCGTCATTACACCACGAGAGAATCGCGAGCCTTTAATCGTGTAAATTTTAGCGGCGTTATACGATTTTACCCCAGAGTTCTTGTTATCCCTAAAATTTGCGTTAAGTATCTTGGAGTCGACAAAATGAGGAAGTATTTTGCATAATCGAGCATTTTTTTTCTAGAAGGGATTCGTCCAGCTGTTAGGATTACTTACATTTTCGGTATCTGTATCTTGTCGGCGTCGTTTTGCCTGCCAAAATCGTGCCAAGGCCGCGACCTCGGCGGGTTCGGATTCGGATTTGGATTCGTCGCACCTGCGGACACGAGACCGCTTCGTTGCACCTGTGCTTGCGCGTGGCTCTGTTGCAGCTGTAGCTGCAGGGGTTGGTGGTGTATCACGGCGCCGCTCTCGAGGACCACCGCCGCTCCGGCTGTCGTCCCGCCGGGGCATAGTTCCGTGTAATCGAACGAGGACTAGAAAATAAGATGTTGTTTAATGATTGAATTCAACGATAGGCAAAACACAACCGATCGTATCTCGCAACGCGCATGGCGGGAAGAGCTGACTAGTATTCTGATATTTTAGAGTTCCGTATTCCGGATTAACTGTCCGAGCGATGAACATACGCGATAGAACGCGATCCGACATGCATTTTCGATATAATTAAAAGGATGTTTAGTCTGGCTTCCGCATCCTTCGTGAAAGTCTGCAGCTGTTTCTCTGAAACTAAATAAGTGAAATGGGATGGAACGTAGAAAACGAATTCACGAAAGACGCGGCGTCAAGCCAGAGCAAGCAAAAATTAGAATTATTGATAATTCTGACTAAAATGCGGTGCGTACTTGCTCGTTATATAATCTCAGTCGAGCTAGTTTTTCGCACAAGTGTTTCAACATTCCTCCTGATATTTAAAATTTACTTTTCACATCGTCAAACTCACGTGCCCAATAAGAGACTGTGCCGTCGTATTCGTGATGGGTCGCGTAACGCTGAATTATCAACCGGTAACATTTCAACGAATTTCTTTCGCCGAGAAAGTTGCACGGTACATAATGATAGTGCATGGCAATTTTGATTTTTGAGCAACTCGTTGGGGGACATGCGTGCTGCGTACCGAGAAGACGAAGTGATAGTTGTCTCTCTTTTCCGGCCGCCGGCTCGCCGCAGATATAAAAGGCGCTCGCGTGTACGCACGTACGCGAAGACGCATTCGATCTCACGCTGATTCAAATACTCACTGATTACGATGCAATTAGTGTTTAAAAAACTAATAACGATGTAATCATTTGCCGATTCTGTTTCTTTCGCGGGCACCTCGCGACGACTGTCGCGATTCAATATCCGTTCGCGTTCTACTCTGCATATCAATGCATTTTATTCTTTAATCTTTCGAATATATCGTTCGATAAATTATGGGACGCGTGATTAAGAGGATCACCGATAGATGATTAATCGTGCTGGAGCACGCGACTTCACGTGACTATTCCGACTACAGCGTCTGCTAGAATCTTTTTCTCGTCTGCTCATCGATGATACCCGCATCGTAAACAAAGCTTAGTGGCTCAACGCTCGGGAAACTCGCGAAAAGATTTTCGACCTTTCACTCGCGGCGATATACATTTTCATTGATGTCTGCGACCGCACGCAACCGAGTACGTTTTTGCTCGCACGTATGTGTGCCGTGGCGGAGCCTGCGAAAGCAGAAGAGGAAGAAGAAGAGAGAATAGGAGCTTTGTGGTCTCGTAAAATTAACCGCACAACCCGCACGCGCTTCCAACCGTGGCTGTTAATAAGCGGCTTGCCAAACGACCTATTCCCTCATATGTCTTCATGCGATTACGCGTCGCCTGCAGTTATTTTTCAATACAACGCGGTTACCGCAGCTCGTTGCCTCAACTCTCCCCGTGTCATTCCGACGGAGAAAAAAAAATTAAATAAGCACGGCGACTTTTTTCCTGCATAGTTCTCGAGCCAGTGAATCTACGTCCTTGCAAGGAGCTGTTTCGTTCTTTTGGAATTCTCCGAACGCTTCGAGCATTAAACGCACGAGATATAATTAGTACGAAAGTCGCGTGTCATCTTTTAATTGTTAATGTCCTGGTATCTAAAACCTCTTCTCTCAACGAGAACACTCGATCGGCCGATTATCTGCGTCACACTCATTTTTTCTCATTCGCGACTTTGAGCGCTTTTGCAATTAACTCCGAGAGGCTTCGATATCTTTATGCTTTCACTACGCGAGTGCGATCGCGCGCGGCTCGTGCGATTCGCCGGAATGATTTATTTACTTATCGTGTTTCGTCGTCGCGCTACACGACCGCTCTAATTGAGACGTCACTCCGACGCCTGTAATCGAGTCAACGTTTCGCGAGAAATCCGAGCCGCGGTGATCGCCGACATGAGCGCGCAAAACTGTCTTGTACAGCAGATAAGTGAGAGAGGAGGGCGGGGAGAGGGCACGAAGATAAATATTTAATATCCGAGCAAGAGAGCTGAAAAACCCTCTAAAACGACTATCGGCTAAAAATCCGTGTCTGGTTAGAATATGATACATGTTCCACGCACACGATATCGCAGGAATGCATAGAATGAAGCGCGCACTTCGTTCGCAACGAGACTCGCTACTCTCGTAATGCGCAACGAACTTTACGAGCAGTTTAACGACATCGTTTTTTTCTCTTGTCACTCTCACGTCGCGCATTCATAATCAACGATTTAGAACTGCGTCGCGCCTAAACATCGCGGAAACTATCGATAGAAAGCGCGACCAGACGAGATAATTCACTCTCTAAATTTCTTAGAGTCAAGTCTCATTCAAAATGAGATGAAAAGTGGCAGTATTTTCACTCGAAGCGACAGTGAAAATGAATAAAAAATCGAATTCAAGTAACTTGGTGGTCGCTCTACTTTTTGAATAAAATTTCATTCCACAAAATTCGAAGAGAATTTAGATGAAGAAATTGAGGCAAAATTACAAAAAATTTTGACAAAAGAGTGCCGACAGGAAAACCTAACATTAGCCGTTCGGAATATTAGCAATTTAATTGCGTCCATAATGTGAACGTACCGAGATCACAGGCGAGTGGATATCAGTTTTCAGTGGTGCAATTATACGTTTGATATGTTCGCTCGATAGGCACCCGCGCGAGTCTTCGGACTTGATTCCAGCTCCTCTCCGGTGCAAGCGGAGCAGAACGGACGCGTGCTTTCTAATTCGTAATGCCGACTGTGTGCAATGCTAATGACTTACTCTCGCGCGTGTAACGCACGCGCGCGACCGTTGCACGATTAATGCTTCCGGAAGTGGACGATATCCAACGGCTACGTGACGAATTGTCCGTGTCATAATGAGAACTGCTCCGATACGAGACTCAGCGCGATATGGTCACTTAGTCTTTCAAAATGAGCCGCTTAGACTCACGCAAACAAGGAAGAGGCAAACGCTTCTGACACAGAACTTGAAGGCGGACTTCTTCTCCGGCGAAGGTATTCCGCGCACGATCATAAGAGTATTCATAATGAATGTAAGAAATTAACACTCGGTCGTTCTTATTACGCAAGAGCCGACCCATTACGCGTCGACGCTCGAGCACGTATTTTATTATGTAAACCAAGTCCGCTGTGACTATTAACATCTCCATTTGTCGGCGTTTAAACGTAAAAGTAGCCCGATAACAGGATCGCTATGCCGACGAGGGTATATTAAAGAATGTCTCTCAGAACCATTAGCTGTAAAAAACGCAGACGAGTATCGCAAGCGCGGACCGGAGGAACGGGTTCGCGTTTTTCCCCTGCTGAATTTTGCGCGCTCGCTCCGCTCCGCTCGTGGTATCCACGATACCATAATCACTCCCCCTTTGAGTGCGTTACACGTCGCGATATGCGGCATTAGCGTCCGAATTTATCGCGCCGGTCTAACTGTAACGGCGGCGCGAAAGATTCGACAAATCGCCACGGGAGAAGCGACGGTATCCCGTCGTCGTGCACGCATTTGATGTGTCGGTGTTAGAGCGACTTACGCGCGTTATACTATACGCGGCCTGCGTGCGAGACCATAAGAAAATTAATCGCGCCCAGAGAGTCTGGCTCCGAGTCTCGACGAGACCGTCGTCGTCGTCGTCGTCGTCGTCGTCGTTCGTGGGCGAAAGCACTCGCTTGACAAATCGCATCAAAAACGACAGCAATGCGCGGCAACAAGCCAATATCGCTCCCGACGCACTCGAAACAGGATAACGGTTAATACCCCATGCACATTGGACGCGCGAAAGTGTCCTTTGAGCGGCGAGAGCGACGAGAGCCGGGCGTTAACGAACGATATTTACGATACCGCGCCGCGTTATTAATTGTAGCGCGTCGCTGTTACGACGCCGTGGGCGAAATCATTTGTACGGGCGATCAAATTGAAAACGATAGCGCCTCGCCCAAGCTGCGGATGATGCCGTTTACCGTGACGCGCGCGCGGCATCCAGGTCCATGATTGAGCTGCGGTTACGTACAGGTCGCGTTTTATACCCGAGGCTCCTCGATCGTTTCCGCGCCTCTCCTCGCCACGCGCTGCACCATCGCGCTATGAATGCACTCTTTCCTGGACGATTAATGACGTCGTGCTTGCCGCGTATCACGGTAGCGGGCGTCTCCGCACGGTAAACATTTCTCTGCGCGTCTCTCCTCATAATTCTTCGCGCGCGATCATACTCGCGATCACTCCGATCTAGCGGTCTGACGTGATAGCCGCGATCCTGTTCCTATCGCCTCGCTGTCTGACGTCGCCTGCTGATTGCAATTTATATAGACGCGCGAGGGCCTCTTACGACCGCGTGCTCGTCGAAACGACTTTGCGCGACATAGCGTTACGTTCGGGCGCTGCTCTTTTGCGCAACGTGACGGAACGATATGCTGTAACACGCGAGGATTATCGGCTCGTTTCGCCCCGGTCGTCCCTCTCAGGTTCCACATCTGCAGTAATCGAATTTACTTCAATTACTCGTGTCGCCGAGACACCAACGGATTCTCCCACGAATTCTCGTCGCGATTGCGCTGCCAGAACATCCCGTATTAACCGTATTAAATTCGACTCTCGATATCTTTTGCGAGACTTGACGATAATTATGTCCAGCTCATTTCTCGAGCTGGAGCACATCGATTGTGAATACGTTTCGCGTGTCCAAAAACGCGTCCGAAAGTCACGCACAAATGAAACTTTCACGTATCGAGCAGGGGGAAAATGAATCGCGCGATCAGCACTCACCTGATGAAGCGCCGTGGGCGGATGATGGTCCTGCCTGGGTGTGACCGCGTCGGCGCCTATACCGGAGTCGGGGCTGGGAAGATCAACGGTCAGCACTTTGCTGCTGCTCGATGACGAGCGTATCGCGTGTGTCGTAGCGTATGAGCTCGGCACAACCTCGTACCTCGTGTACGAAGCGGTCGTGGTAGACAACGAGGGCGCGCTCGACGATGCGAGCGGCGGTAGAGTGTCGCCTGCGACGTAGACCGTCGTCGCCTCCTGATGGAGGCCGCCTTGGTTCGCCGCATTCGCTGTCCCGGTCGCCGACGTGGAGGTGTACGCGGCCGACTGCAACCGCGGGCTGCAGGATGAGTAGGGGTCGTAGGGACTGCCGTATTGCTGCACCTGCGGACAGGTACATTGCGGTTGGCTCTTTTTCTCTCTCTCTCTCTCTTTCTTTCTTTCTCTCGACTGACGCACGTGTCGTTATCGGCGTACATCGAGCGGATCTTTCCCGCGCGCATTTACACGTGCTCTTTTTGCGGAGAAATCGCGCGACGATTCGACCCGCGCAAAGCGCACGCAATTGAGCAATCTCCCGACTGGACTCCGCCGCCACGCGCGAACGCCCGCCGCCAGGGATGCGTTCGCCGAGTGCGAATTTCAGCGATGTTATTTTCTGCCGGGGCTGGCAATGACGAGAAAGGATCGCGTGTTATTTTGCGGTGTGCGCTTATTGCTCTCGGTTATACGTGACACAATGTTTCGGCGATGAGCGCGCACGTCCGCACGGAAATCGCGAGCCTTTAAGCAATTTCGCGCCGGCAGATACCGCGCGGTGTTTGTGAAGACACTCGAAAATTGGCGTTGTAAACGTTTCTTTTCTTCTTTTTCTATGTTTACCGCACTCGACGATCGTGGGATATGAGATAGCGCGGGATATGAGTGTGGCGCGGCGGATTGCCACTTCGAATGAACTCGTATGTACTCGAGAATTCACACGGAAATTCGTGTCACAGGGGAAAATACACGTTGAGAGGACGTGATGAGATAAAGATCAAATCGACACCGTCGATTACGAGGAGTGGATCTCACCTGTAGCTGTTGATGATGATGATGGTACATCCCCGGCGGTGTCGGACTGTCCGGCTGCGCCTGTTTGTGCCGTTTGCTGGATTGCTGGCCGCCGCGCGACGAGCTGAGGTCCTCTGGTTCCCTCTTGACCCCGGCGATGCCGGCGCTCGAGGCACCGTCGTGTCGCAGGGACTGCGGGCTCAGCGGAAGCGGAAGGCCACCCTGCAGGCTCTGGCCGGGACTGTGGGACTGCTGGTTGTACTGATGGAGGAAGTGGTGAAGCTCCCCTCCTCCGGCGCCTTCGCCGCCTTCCATGCGATTCGTCGAGCCGGAACCAGAGCCAGGCGCCTCTTGCACCAGCAGCTTCTGGCCCATCACACCCCTTCAACAGTCCGTGGAGAATTGACCTTCAGTTATATGGCTCCTTTAACGGGCATCACCGTGCTCCCGCGATCTTGCCGAAGAACGCGTGTCGAATCCGCGCTATGTATAAACGAGCTCGATATACGCGACCCATTCGCGCTGTCACCGATTGCCTTTCACGGCACCCATCGCCCGGGCCCTTTTTTTGACGGTGCGTCGTTACATCGCCCAACCAATCTCGGGATCGAATTCTTCGCGAAGCAACGCGAGGAGCAGCGTAGGAGGACCCTGCTCCCACGTGTCTGACGGAATTCGATCTTCTTTAGTATTCTAACGATGATAGTAGCCTCTGTCGAATATTAGATACGAGATTAGACAATTGTATACAGCGCGAACTCCCCAAATGCTAATTCTACTAGTGAGATGTTAAAAATTTACGAATGTAATATTAATAACATAATAAAAGGATTGACAAATTCTCCGACTACAACGATATCGAGACGTTAATGCCGCACTGTAAATATTTTTGGTTCTATAAATTTTAACAAGATAACAGATAAAGGCTCAAGAAAGAAATTAAAGATGAATCGAAAGATCTCGTGAGCGTTGTGTAGAAGTTTACATTTCGCAATATTCTCGATACCTTTGTAATTAGACACAATTAGGATCACTTAGACCCAACTCGGAAGATGCGTGTTTGTCAAAACGATAATTAAATTGCCAGGTACGCTGGAACGTAAGAGACATAAGAGACAAGCAACTCTTTCATTTCTCTCTCTCTCTCTCTCTCTCTCTCTCTCTCTCTCTCTTTCTCTTTCTCTCTCTTTCTCTCTCCACGCCTTTCCGACGAACGGAATTGACGAAGAGAACCGCCACTACTACACTTCCGCTCGTCTCTACTCATGTAACTGTGCATCGTTGCTGCATCTGCCGAATTCGGCAATAAAATCTTCGACGCGCGTGACGGAGAAACGCGATTCGCCGATCGGCCGTGCCGGGAGGAATCGAGAGGATCGTGGTATTATGCGAAGTAGTTAACATGTTATATTTAGCATGATAATACGTATCCACAATACCGGGGACCCTTATAAACTGCCAACGCTCTAGCCCATACCGATCTTTCCCCTCTCTCCCACCTTTACTATCGTCTGCTCGTCTTTTCCGTCGACGAAGGATCGCCCCGCGCGTTCTGGCAACCTCCACTGCTAGACTCCTTTTCTCTTTCTCTGTCGCCTTAACCCTTCTTCTTTCTAAAAAAATACACATCCCTCTATCCATCTCGCTCTTGCCTTCAGCACCGTCGTCGCGGTACCTACCCTACGGTCAGATGCTTCCGTACAATGGCTCTTTTTTTACACTTGATACCTGATCTCTCGTCTACTACTCTCTCTCTCTCTCTCTCTCTCATTCTCTTTTGCTCTCTTCTTCGCGCTCTCTCCCTTTCTCTTTTCTACTCTGTCTTGCTTTCCTCGTCCGCCTGGCAATACGACGAGAAGGGTGACGCCGCGAGAGGATGAGACTATCCGGCGTGGTGCGTCTCGCGTCGCCGCCGGCACACTTGTGCCTGAAGAGGTGCGGATAGGCCCGACCGTGACCGGGAAAAGGCGGCGGGTAAGATCCTGTCGTCGCGGCGAGACCGGGCACAAATGCACTGCGCTGTCATAACCCGGGGCTATGACGACGAGCGACGCGGGCCTCATGAATTCGGCTTACATGAAATAGATCCGCGCTCCTTTCGCGATCGGTGCCTCTTCTCGCGACAGCGTTCTCGATAATGCGATGCTAATCCGAGGTCGCGCGATGCGAAATGAGATTCGCGTGCGGCGCACCTTGGGAACTTGCCGCGCACCCTTGGCATTTTGGACCGGGAAGTGCGAGATATCGGATTGCACTGAGCGTTGCGAAAAGTCTGACTGGCGTTTTAAGTACTAGACGGTTTTGTACAGCTGTCGTCAACATGTCTCAATTCTAATTATGCGCACTCGGCAGTGGAAGCTTCCGTTAATTTGCGCATACTTATCTTCGGACTAATCGACGATGAATCGACTATCATGGATAGAGGCACATCAATAAATATGATCGTATATAATTTTGTAAGTGTCTTTTCACGCCATTCCCTGCACAAGAAAAATTTTAAAAGTTGGATAAGGACCTCTTCATTTCGATTTAATTCAGACGCGTGCAAAAGCGCATCGAATCCACGAATGCAAGGATATTAGGAGTGGATCTCGGCGTAAACTTTCGACGGGGTGTTGAGCGACGTGCGAAACGAAGTGTTTTTTTCGCGGCTTCGCGGCGGTCGAGGAGTTAAGTGCCGAATGTTAGTGGTCAGACGAGAAGGAGAGAAAAGGAAGAGCACACACACACACACACGCACATATATATATACACACGAGGAGAGACGAGAGAGGAGTTAGGATAAGACGAAGCAGGGGTCAACGCTCGCTTTCGGCCGGCTATTTCGTAGAGCTGCCTACGCACACAGCGACCAGTTTTTCGCGGCGCAATCCGCGTGTTCGCGCGAAAAAGAATGAGGATACCAACGTTCGAGATACGATTGATACCTGACGCGAGGTCGAAAGGTGGACAACTCGGGAAATCGCGGCGTCGTGGTAGCGGTATATCGCTTTTATCATCCAATTCCAGAAAAATCAACTGACACTCTGCAGTGGTTTGACGGTTGACCGCAAGGTATTCATAGGAATTCGTGGCCGCGAACTTGAAATAAATGAATGTGGGAAAGACGCGACTAGTCGGCGGGGAAAAGCGCGTTTAGCGTAATGCGCGGTGGCGGACTCGCCGACTACCTGCGCGCACCGTTTTTCTCGTCTCACCTCTCTCTGTCCCCCTCAGGAAAAGTCAATATCTCCGGCTTCGCGGGAGGAGCCAGAGGATCCGGAGGTCGCATTCTTTTCCCGCAGGTGCACCCCGCGCCAATTACTATGGTATCTGTGGCGCGTTGTCGCCCGTTCTCCGTTTTCCTCTGGGGGCCAATACGCGAATTCGTGCTCCATGCGAGCCCCGTTCGCGCTACAAACGAGTAAATTACGCCGCGCGCCGCCTTATACCGCGTCTATGTGGCATTCCACTGGGCCTTTTTACCAGCGGCATGCATCCTGCAACGTAAAGAAAGAGGGAGGGAGAGAGCGAGAGAATGCCGCGAGCGCGCGCTGCACACGTAACTGCGCAACGCGTGTACCGTGCGCGTACGCGCGTAAGAGGCAATTACGTGCTTACGGTGCAGCATTATCGACGACAAGGCACTCACACTAGCGGCGGCCGACACGTGAACCTCGAGGTTGCCGAGGTCACCGCAGGGTCGCGACACGTACGGCCATTTGTGCGTACGCGAGTGCTTGTGCGCTCACGAACGGGTAGATGGATGTACGAACGCACGCACGCAGTATGCGCAGCCCATCGGGCAACCTGCGGCGCCAGGACACGCGGCTCTTGCGGTACCAAGCGGACAGGCTCGCGTCGGACCCGCTTCGGAACCGGAATCGGGCATTTCTCAAACCGGAAATCGGGCGTATCGCATAGTGCCTCTACCTACTGCAGACACGCGTGCAGCTCGTCGGTGTGCGTGCGTGCATCGTGAGCGACGGACCTGTCTGTATGTAGCACGAGATACGAGACGAAACTCGAAAGACAGGTCCGACAAAGTGGCGCTCTACCGGCTCGCACGGGTCATTCCTTTGATTATTATAGTCGGTCTGCTTTTTTTTTCTTTTTCCAACTCGCGTCTGCGGGCTTCTCGTACTCGCGCGAGTGCGCGCGTCTACGGCTTTTTTGCCTTTACGAGCGCACGCATGCACACAGGCACGCATGTCGGCACCTGTGCTTACAGCACGTGCCGGCGAGCCGCGGCAATGTCAACGCATGCATACATATGTATGCGTTGCGCGATGGACGGAAGGAGAGAAACGAATTTAGATGCGCGCAGCGTGGCCGACGACTTCTGTCACTTCTCACGATGACCAGCGGCGGCTTGTCTAGTGCTTTACTTCCTAAGAGTATCGCACGGTTCCCAGAACATGTTCCCGTCGGTGGCTTTCGGTACTTATGAAATGTTCTTTGACCCTGGATTTAATGTTCCGTGAGTTCACTTACGTTTTGTGCAAGTGGTCGATCTAGTAGCTGGTCTTGTAGCTAGAAAGATTGTCTGTCAGAGTTTTATCGAATGTTTCAAAGAAATCGGTACATGATGTCACATGGATCAGAATGGAAGATTATCTATTCATTACCAGCGCAATGGAAGAATTTCATGATAATTGTATGACTTTAGCAAAGCGAGTCTATTCGCGAGAAATCATGAATATTAGCGGACATTTTCAAGCTAAATACGCGAGTTTTCCAGAGGAATTTTTTTTACAAAATCAATGACGCGACGATTTTTCGAACTTGGCGGTAGCTCGCGACGTCACGATGCAAATTTTTTCGCGGCCAACCAGGGAAATCGCGATGAAACCTAACACTCTGTCGAACGTTTATAGTAATCTCACGGCAAGTTATACCTCGCGCGCGGTGAGGATGCAATTTTCGCTTCTGCACATCAATTCGCGACTCTCAGAGTCGTGAGCGTTCCTCTGTTCCCCCGCAAACCACGAAATGTCGCCGAATAATCGTGCGAAATCCCGCGAAACTCAACACCGGCGTGTTACCTACTGGCGAGGTCGACCGTTCGACTTTCATCCGGTTTGCCGACGGTCGTCGACGCTACAGAAGAGCGGGCCACGAATTCGCCCCGGTTCTCAGACCTTCGCGTGTCCTCGAAGCTCCGTGGTCATCCACGCCTTCCTGTTTTGCTAATGGGACACTGCCACGCGGTCCGGTTCTCGGAGCCATTTGATTCCCGCCGCGTGAATCAACCCCTTGCGAAAACGCGTTCGTTTAAATGCTCCTTGACTTCCATAGCGAAGTACTACCACGATCGTTTCTACACAGGAGCAGAATGAGGAAGAGGAGCATGTCGGCACTTAAACTGTCTTTTGACCTCGCGAGCCCTACCGTCCAGGATTTCGCGCGATTAGCCGAGTCGTTCCCGCGGTCGCTTGAGTGCCTGACAATACAACACCAGCCGGAAAGCCGCGAGGTGATACAAAACGAACGGCGCATTACGGCGTTTTCTAATCGTAAATTCGAGCTAACGAGATAATATCGCCGCGAGGCCGGCTGCCTCGATCGTGGCGATCCAGTTCTTGCTCGTAATCGAGACCTCATAGCACGCCGTGGAGCTCTGTCGACGCTTGTAACATCGCGACGCGCGTAATTGGCGAACTGCGACTGTTTCGCTTCCCTCCGTCGTCGATCGAGGTCACTTTCGTGAGAAAGAGGATCAACAGATGGAATTAAATAAATATCAAACGTGTAAACGCATCGAGAAGAAACTCCCGACGGATTCCGCATGGGAAATCTACAGTCGGAACCTTTCACGAGTTTTTTCCCGCTCGCTTCTCTCAATCCCGAGTCTTCTGACAATTAATACAATTAATCTTCCGTCAGCGTAACCTGAGCTTTCCCTTATCAGCCTGTTCTCTCGGATCTTATCTCCCGTCACGGTGCTTTAATGTTCAACGTTGAATAACTCCGTTGTACCGATACCTCGTTATAGCGCTTGAGTTCGTATTTTAATATCTACAATCGAATCATAAAGTCATTGGCTCCCAGTGACTCCACAGAGTCGCGCGCGATCTATTCTTACTAGTGTTGTCAATTTTGTGTAGCCCAGGTCTTCTGGATGCTAACCGAATAGTACCCACGAGTTTGGATACACAATTACATTGGCAGCATGAATTCTTCTCAGCACGCGACTCCTTCGCGCGCGATTTCCGCGATTTCGCGAAGAGGTGACGGGCGCGCTACCGGAGAACGCGCGCAGGAGAAGTCCCACGCAGCTCGAGCGCGAAACGAGGGCGTTGCCGTTCGTGGCCCCAGGAGCCATTATGTCCTTCTGTAATCGTAAATTCAAATAAACGAGAACGCGCTCGCGCGACTCTACGTGTCGGGCATAAAGCAGCGCGAGGCGGAGGCAGCGCGGCGAAAACGGAGCATGGCACTCGTCTCCGTCGTCGCCGTGGTAGCGCGGTTCTGGTTCTGCCTGGTCCGTTTCGTTTTACGATGTGACACACGGGGGCCTCGTGCTCCGGCTCGTCAGGTGGGTCAGAGGCCAGCGCGTTAGTGGCCACGATTCGTCGTAGTGGCGACTACGCGCTTAAGCAGATCGCCGCGTAACGATAACCGGAGAACGAAACGCGCGTAATAAGAAGTAGCGACGACGAACTCGTGCTCGTTGTGCGGCTGATTGCCGACCACCGTAAGGGCCCGCGATCTCGATGGAACGTTCCACGTCGTACCCTTACACGCGAAGGAGGGTGGTGGACGCCGTAAACACTCGGCCGAACTGGATTTCGAGCGGTAGCACGCGGCTAACTGGAAGCTTCTAATTGTCGCGATTGTGAAGAAATTCGAAAGTTCACCGCTTTGCCCCGTCCGTGTCACGCGTTTCGCACGAGAGAACGACTCTAATCGGGTTTCTTTTTACGATTGTTACAACGTCACAACGCTAATTTCCCGCTCGTGAAACACAGGCGTGTTTTTCCACCTAAGAATCACGCAGGAATCTCTAAAATTCTTCCGGTCGTGAGAGGTGAAAAGGTTTCTCGAGTCGCGCGTGATTCCGAGTCGTTGAATTCATTGGCACGACTCGTTCGTTCGTCGCGTAAATCGCGTTACAACACCGTGCTCGATGCGCGCACCTTCGAAGTAACAATAAGACGATCGCGAATAACGACAAAGAACGATCTTCTGCGCGGAGCGCATTCCACGTCGGCTGTCCGTCTAATCCCGAGACAAGTCAGTTGACGGAGGATGCACCCTCCTGGCGAGCGTAAAGGCCGCTGCCGCCTCTCGCTCCTAAGTAGATCTTGGCGTGACGATAACCAGGAAACGCAATAAGAAGTTGCCGGCGCGCCGGCGCTCATTGCCGAGTTCATTCTCGAGTCTCTTAAAGGCCGACCTCTGCAGCAAGACTTCATTAAGTCCACACGCCATTCTGTAGCGTGTACGAAAAGACGGTCGTAAAGAAAGATCCCGGCCACTATTACGACTGTCTTTCTCTCTCTCTCTCTCTCTCTCGTATTATGCGTAATGCCGCGTGCACGAGACAGAAGCGTGGCTAACGCTACGTTTACTCCTTCGGCCATTTACTTCATCCTCCTTCGATATCGACCCAAGGATCGAATTCATTTCATTTCTTTGCTCCTTCGCGATTTATATCGCCTGCAATATCTCACTCTCGATTTTGCGGAGCGTGCGATCGCGCTTCGACACCTCTAAATAATCCAACCGGTGTTTATCTCGGCAATTAAGAGAAGCTGCTCTCTCTCCGACGCTGAAACTATTCACGCGTCGCTCGCCGCGAGGAAGCATTAATCATATTGACGTAATTCATGCGTCTCTCTCGCGCGCTCTCTCTCTCTCAAGGCCGTCTGAATTTTATGTGAATTAATTAGAAATTTGTTATCCTTGACGTGTTGGAGGGGGGAGGGAGGGCGGAGGGATTTCACTTTCGCGTTTGGAGCGTAATCATCGCTGCCGCCTGCGGAAACGCATCTCGTCGCGATGGGATCTGCAACGCGACAGCATTGGCTTGGCTCGAATTCCACCTCGCGATACGTTATGCATCCGTGCCGGCGCGAAGTCGACTGTAATGATACGCTATCGCATGTCGCGGAGAAAGAACGTGCAAAAACGCTCCCGGTCGATTTCGCATCTGTCGCGTACGCGCGAGTCGCAGAAACGTGCAGTGGAAACGTCCTCGAGGACGATTGCTGCACGCGTTGATGTATAACGGCGGCGGCTGCGACGTTAACCTGCGCGGTCAATTATTCCGGAGAGTTCCGCACAACACAGCCGCCTCTTTCGGTGTACGCGTGATCGCCGACGAAGTACGAAAAAAAAGCTCCCCATCCGATCGCCGTAATGACAATCACTGTAATTTCGAAAGGAACTTACTTCCCGCCGAGTTACAGCACGCATTTCGCAGCGCCATTACGGGCGCCATTGGCGGTAATACGCTCGCGCGGATAAATGCAGGAAAACGGTGAAATATGGAAAATTGACGCGATTTACGGCATCACCGTGCATCGCGCTTCCTCGATTATTATTGCAATCAATCGGCGACTGCCGGCGGTAGCGACAGTCGCGATGGCTTCCATCGAAAAAAGGCGCGAGGTCGAGTGCTTTTTGTTGAACGTTAACCAATTATTTCCTAGGAATATACATCTTCCGAAGGGCGATTTTAAATGAACTCGCGGGAGAACGTAAATGCAGCTATTTTCGCACTTCTCTCCCTCTTCCTTGGACGTGCCCGCGTCTCGTTTCTTCATCAAATATTTTTTGTCGCGTTTCTCGATCGCCATCATCGTCTACCTCCGAGAGGCGTCTTCATTCGCTAATTGAATCAGTGTTGCCGCACGAGGCAATAAGCTCGGCGGGTATTCCCTTATTTCCCACTTTATCCGCGGCTCTCTCTCTCTCTCTCTCTCCTCTCCTTCTCTCTCTCCCTCCTCGCGGTCGTTCTCCACGTTTGGAAAGCGGATATCGCGGTTGTCGCTTATGCCCGCGGGCGTTAAGATTAAACCGGCGATCGCGGAGTGCCAGGAGGCCGTCTTTACGGCGGCGGCTTGCTGTGAAACCGTACGCCGATTCTCGATGGCTTTGCGCCATCATACCACAACCCCGTAGCGAACCTTAAGCGACCGCCAGACTCCGTAAGAGTCCCGGCGAGTTATCCGCCTCCTCGTACGCAGACTCGGCAGCACATATTTCGCGGTCTGAAACACAAGGGTGTTGTGCGTTTCTCGAACGTTTTGATTATAGAGATACTTTTTATCTCTCCGTCTCACTCTCCAGGAGCAACGAGTTTTAATTATCTCCCGTCTCGGTATCAATCCGACGATCTGCGGCCACAAGCTGAATATATGTCGGGGACATGGGGTAAATAGTCACAAAAACGTCCTCGACATATTCAACGAACGGATGCGCTACGTTTCATGGTGGATGCGGCCCTGCTCCTACGGATTGAACGGCATCAAAAACCCGCGGACACCTAATGGTATCCTTATGCGCTTACAACAATATGGTTAATTGAGGAGGGTATTCCCGGTGCTTGGCTGCGCAGCGGGTCCATTATTCGAATTACGACACGACCGTCTCTCGGCGTGACCGCGGCGCATTCCGCGTATTTTTCCGGACCTCATGTCGGACATGATAACGTTATTATTTAATACGTCTGGGCGACCCCACGCCGCCCAGAAACAGAGGAGCGGAGGTCTAGTCTTTGTAGCGCAAATCAGCCTCGTATTTTTCACCGGCTCAAAGCAGCTCTGTGCTGACAAAAGTTTCTAAAATATATCCGAGGTCGTTTCAAACGATTTCTCTTTCACTCTCTCTCTCTCTCTCTCTCTCTTTAATCCTGCAATCACGAGCCAGCACGCGTTTGTCTGAGACATAAAGGTTTGAAGACTCGTGTCGCAAGACGTCGTCGCAAAAGTTTGTTTTCCGGTAGCCATGTCTATTTAACGAGTCTATTTAACTTAAAATGAACTTCGCCAAAGAGACTTCAAAAGAAGATCTCGTGACTAAATTTTCTCTGCGCCATTGCAAACTCGAGTCTCGATCAGGAAAATCCCAAGGAGAACGCATCTCCAGACACTCGTGTCAACGTAAGGAAATGCCCGGACGTGGCCGGCGAAAACGTGCAGATCCGCTGGACACGCGAATTCGTTCTGCACGCTCTTCGAGCCGTGCTCGTGTTTACCGGCCTTTTTTTCCTATTTTCGCGGTCGCGGCCGGTTACGGAGACGCGCTTGATCCCTTCAGCGAACGCGACACAATGAAATTGGATTAAAGTCGTGCCCTTGGTAGCTCGGCGGCTCGCTGCTTCTCTTTCTCCCTCTCTCTCTCCCCCCGCAGCGACGCGACGGTCTCGAGCGAGAGAGGAGTTTTAACGATCTACCGCCGTACAAATTGTCGAGATGCTATCATCTCTCAGCGGGGGGAGAGAAAGGTAGTAGGAGAGGCAGATAGGATGATACGACGCGCGCGAGATGGAGGTAAAGAGACCGAGAGAGAAAGAGAGACGGAAGGTAAGGTAACGAAGAGGCAGCAGGGAGAAAGGAGAAGATGCGAGGGAAGATTAGGGCGGCATCTCCCCACGGCGAGGTCGGTAACAGAAACTGCTGTTGGTGATGTTCCTGATGCCGCGCGCGAGCGTTCCTGCCGCTGTTGCTGCCGTCGCGTTCGCGCTGCACCACCGCGCCGGAGCATACACGGCTGCCCTCGGCTGACACGATTCGTACGTTGAGGATTCTCAACAGTAAATTACAAAATATGCTAAGCGGCCGATATAAATCAAAAGTGGGGCCGTCATGGGTCCCCGAGGGGTGAGAGAGAGTCCTTTACCCGTCGGCCTCCGTCTACGTGTTCCACGGCGCACACAGGGGTAAGGGCCGTGCACGTAGTGCTACATAGCGGCCAGGTACGACCAAAATATCAGGAGAGAGCGGCTCTCCCCCGTCACGAATCGGGGACGAGGGAGAGTCGCTCTCCTCTCTCTCTCTTTCGTTTTTTTCTCGCGCCACTCGTAAAACGCCGGTGCGATGGTGCAGTTTGCAAACCGAGCAAATGGACCGGAAGACTTGCACGCGAGATATAAATAGGCTCGACCGAAGAAGCAATATATCTACCCAACTAAACTCCACTAAATTGCTTCGCAGTGGTAATGCGAGACGAGCGACGTGGAATCGGGAACGTTCGCGGTTCCGCGCGCTCAAGGAGAAAGAGAGGAGGCCCATTTATCGATGCGGCACGCTGCGCATTCGTTTAAGCGCGAAAGATTTATGGAATATCGATAAACTCCCGAAGAATTGCGATCACTATGGCCTCCGATCGTAATAGCGCGGCCCACGTGAGAGTGGTCCGTGCTCTTCTCATTTCGCTCTTCCGTTCGCGACGCCGACGCATTCGTAATTGGCCTGAGTGGTAAACGTTGTGCCGTTGTAAACAGAAGATCCAAACTGATTTTTCCTAATTAGCGAGAAGACTTTTCTTCTTGCTGCACTTTGGGCAATTTCGGGAGGACCCGAATATCTCGTCGAGTCTCGGATTCGCGTGTGTATCTCATTTGTATGTTTGTCCTACAATTAAGATAACGAGTACACGAAGTCTGCGCCCCGACGCGGCTCAAATCGTCTAATTAACGCGTCACACGTCTCTTTATGCCGACTGATTTTACACGCGATTGTCCCACATAATTGGCTGCGGTAACGAATTATACTCACCGCGAGCACTCAATTACGCGGCCAAGACTATTAATCGAGATACGGCGAAACACGAATGGCTAATAACCCGCGCGCGGCGCGCTGAAAGTGCTCGCTGCAGCGCGTCTGGACACGGGACTATCTGCGGATCTACGCTAATCGAGTCCTCCCGATGCACCCGGTGTATAGTCGTCACGCACACGCACGTGTTTATGGATGAGCCACGTACGCGCACCGCGCGGCCTGGCCACGTGCACCGCGATCAGCGCTTCTAAATTAAGTGCATCGCGCGCAGACGAGAGCCGCGCGCGAGTGCATGAAGTTACGTGCGCGCTACGTGCGCGAAAGGCGCTTTTGCGGCGATTGCCACCGAGGCCGCGCATTTTTCGGTGACCCGCAACAAATAATTGATCTCCCGCATTCTCTTTCCGCGACGCCTGTACTTGCTGCACGCGCGAGAACAATAATATCGGCAACGGAAAATAATAACAGCAACGAGGAAGTTATTAGCTCAAAGGTGTATTGTTTGAGTGTAAGGAGCGCGAAGAAATAAAAAAACATTGAATACTCATCTCGAGAGCGTCTCGAGGATTTTAATATTTCGCGACGAAGACTTACTTCGTTCTATTACGTTCTTACGAAAAATTTATTTCCCCTCGAGCTGAAGTTACTGCGAATTACTGATATTATTCCTCGTTCCTGTCGCGTCGAGACTCTTTAACACTGAAAGGCAAAAACTACCGTCTAAAGCTGTTTTTCCGCGGATCATTTTTCACTCGGACTCCGCAAACCTCCAGTCAATCCTTGTCGAGAGCCGGGAGAGACGTGCGCGCGGGTATTCCTGAATTATTTAAATGCGCGAGAGAGGAGGTGTGCGGAGTCTTCCTGCATTCGCGAGCGTGATTATATTCCGTGGATCGAGCCGTGGAAAATCGCGATTCTTTCCCGGCCTCGCGTATGATTACGAAGCTTACACGCGCGGATGGGAATCTGAAATAGCGAGATAGCGAGGAGATGCTGCGCGAAGTTCCGTAGCGGCGAGAGAGCGTTGCGTAAAGCGTGCATAATAACGGCCGTTGTCTTCAGCTCCTTTTATCAGAGATTAATTCGCTAACCATGAAATTTTGCTCAAACATTATAACGCTTGATATTACGGAACAATGAGGGAACGCGCATTCCCCGTCGCGAGAGATTCAGAAAAATTCGACGCTATCTCGATAATCCGTGCGACAATCTTAAACGCCGCGCCATTCAATTCTATATGACATACAAGACGCGCATTTATCCTTGCGGAAGATTCACTTAAGTTTAAAATCACCGGCAATCTCTCTCCAAGTCTAAACGATCGATGACAGCTAATGAACAAAGATGAGCGGCATCGACTCTTTAAATTTCTTGGAGTGGAACATTGAGTAGAGTGAATATGTCCTTGAGACGGTGGAGCACGTCAAGATTCAATATCGAGTGAAAATATTCACTCGAGGATTCAGAATGGAGAGTTCATTCTATATAAGTGAAGGTTCGTTCGAACTCAAATGACTCGATGGTAATTTCGCTTCAAGAAACATTCGCTTCAGAGTATTACAGACGAAGATTCTTTCCGGGAAACTTCCTACTGTCGGGTCAAGGGTCACGTTAAATTCGAGAAAAGGCGAAGTCAGTCTACTCACGTAGGCCAGAGCTCGTGCGTGGGCGGCAGCTTGACGTCCGCTGCTGTTTTCTCGGGTAGTTTGTAGTACTCATAAACGTAGGACGCGGAGGGATCGTCTCCATGGCTGGCTACCGCCGACACCTGGTGCTGCTGCTGCAAGTTTAGCATTGCCGCAGTCGCCACGGAGAGCGGATGCTCGCAGTAGGCGCGCCAGTCGCCCTCCATACCCTGCACCTGCACCTGCACAGCGGCGACCCTTTTGTGGACTTCCGGATCGGCGCCCTCGGCGCCGCTCTGCAGGGACTGCGCCGCCTGGGCCGCCGCCTCTTCTGCCCCCAGCTCTTCCTCCTCTTCCGGCTCACGCTGACCCGATACGTAACCTTGTTGCTGTTGCTGCTGCTGCTGCGCGTCGTCGCTGACGACGTTGCCGTTGGTGTCCTCCTCGCTGCGGCTGCGTCGCCTGCAATCATACGAGAGGGGATTCGTTTAGTCACAGGTAATCTCGCGAAGCGTGACTGATATGAATTATTAGATCATCGATAACGCGTCTAAAAAGCGTCTACTTTACGCACGAAGATTGACTAAATTCACATAATGATGTGAAATAAATGCGTTTTGGTTAAAGGAAACAGAATTTCCGCTCCTGATGATTCTAGATTCGGTTCTAAGAACGTAAAAATAACTAATTGTCTCTTTGGCGAAGATGTCATTAGAAGAATCGCCTCCGGTATTCTCTTGCTTGCGCGCACGCAGCTGCGTTTCATAGCGTGCTGTGTCGCCGAGGAAACATATCTCACGCGGTCGACACAATACTCATCGAACGGGCGATTCCCGCTGTTAGCGACGGCCATAAGCGACACGCCGGCGTATCGCTTGAAAAGTCTCCCCCAAAGGTCGCGATAATGAATGTGCTGCGGGATAACTGTTAGAAATAACCGGCCCGGTAGAATGTAATAAATTACAACGGACCCATCGAATTTATCAATTAGCGATAATCGCGGCGCATAAGCCGCACTGATGATTCCTCAATTTAGCAATGACCACCAGCGGTGGAAGTGCGTCGTGCGCGGCGCATAGTTGCGCCGGTAATTTATCGCCGACGCGCACATCGCGATACCTAATCGCCTGCGAGAGCGCGAGAGAGGGTATACGCACACTGCGCTTTCGACTCCGCGCTCAGCCACCTGGATATTTGTCACCGGTCGTTACTTTACGCCGAAGTAATACCTTCCGGCTGGCGGGGATGATCCGCGATGATGAAATTCATGAGAATGCGCGCGGGACGGGAACGACTCCGTGAAAAGGAAAAAAAGAAAAAAAAATATTTGATGATGACGACGACGACAACGGGCGTCTCGACACTCGATCGTAATTTGAATAAAAAGAATCCAAATGCCAATTGGGGAGCGGGATGAACGGTTGCGCTAAGCGATCGCGGCTGCATTTTTAGATTTCACTGTGGGTTCTAGTATAGAGCGGATGGGGATTGAGTGGATGGTCGCGTTATGTCGAATCGCATACGCAAAAAAAAGTGTGATTGGCCTACAGAATAAATCTGATTGTCACAGATGAAATAGTAAAATATAGAATAACTAATAATGTGGCTTTGTGCTGTAACTACAAAACAATTGCTGAGTTGCAGTAACGATATTTGGTTCTTGCTACCAGAGTGGTATCCGTGGTAAATGTCACCCCCTAATCGATTTCTAACTGCCGCAACCAGATCGTGCGCAACTACATTCCTCCGTGCACGATTCTCATTCATGACACATTTTTTACCACGAAGTCTGCACTTTGGCACTTGAATTCCTGCCGCGGTACGCGCATCACCTGTCTCCGCGCGCGACGGGGATAAACTTAATCGCGGATCGAGAAGGGAATCTCGCGCATTGCCACCGGGTCGGAGCAGATGACGGGGAGAGGCCGGCGACGAAGGCGGGTAGGGAGGGTCACGTCGTAAATACGTATACACGTACGAAGATTAATTATTATAAACCCCTGCCTGTTGCCTGCAGTCATCAATTTATACTCCTCTCCCGTGCATCCCAATTCCAATCCCGATCCCGATCCCGTGAGTCGCGCTGTGGAATAAAGCCTCATCCTCTCTAATTTATGCATGTCGAATCAATCTCCCTCCTTCCACTCCTCCTTCCTCCATCTCTCTTTCTCGCTCGTTCTCGCGCTACCTACGTCTCCTACTTCCTCCTCGTTCCTCTTCGCGCACCTGGACAACCGTCGACCCTGAGTGCGCGTGCAAGAAAGAGAGAAGGAAAGAAAGAAGGAAAGAAAGAAGGAAGGAAAGAAAGAAAGAAAGAAAGAAAGACCAGCCACCCCGATAATGAGGACCCGAGTTATCCTGTGCAAATATTTTCCTCGGTGGCTGTTTGCACAGGCACGAACGGGCCGACGAGCCGATCATCGAAACGCGCCGCGGACACGCGTGTATGTGAGTTTTTGTGCGGCGAAATGTCGGGTGCACGAATGTGATGGTGGCCGATTCCGCGGCTGCGATTCTGCGCTCGGCATAATACCCGCTCGTCTAGACAATGAATTAATGCGCGGTCATCCGGGCGAAAACTTCATCCCGAGCCAAGTGCAAACACAGACTTCACCGGCGATGAAATATCCCGCGCAGCGAGAAGCTATTCTTCTTGTCGATGCGATCCACCGGGGTCTGTTATCGTATCGCGCCCATGTTTCACTCGCGAATCTCCCCTACCGCCGCGTACGTAACGATAGCGTGCGTTTAGTATGCGCGAAACTATTCTTCGGCAACGTTTTCTCACGGGCCGATGTTTATGGCTGGACGTTCGCAGTAAATTCATGCGATCACGAGCTTATATGCGCGCGGGATTAATTGCGATCGCGCATCTGCGAGAGTCGCGGGCTCGAATAAACTTCAGTCTCCTGCAGCGATCGGAACTGCCGTAATTTCGGCGAGTTCGATTTCCGATGCCGCGGGTATCGAGCGGTATGTGTGTGTGTGTATGTGTGCGCGCGCGCGCGTGTTTGCGCGTGTGCGTGTGCCAATTATCGCAAATAAATGTAGAGAGATCGTTACTTTCGTGTGTCGAAATTTGGATTCATCGAGGCTACGCGGCCCTTTGCCTCTCGTGCGTCGTAATTTCGCATCGTGTAATGATACTACCCGCTCGTCCGAGCGCGTTTATTTATTTATGAGATTCCACATAAATCTCGCCGGCTTCCTCACATTGTATACTCGCGCTCGAGGAAATCCGCGCCGGAGCGCCTAATAAATGAAGCTCTAATAACGGTAGCTTACGATACACGACGCTCTCAAATGATAACCCGCGCGCAGGCACATCGCCGCAAATAATCGGACAAAATCCCCGGCGATCGATCCCTCGTTAACGCATTTCAAGCGAATCCGCCGTAATAATGCACGGAGACCCGGTAATTTCGTCCCGAGGATCTCTCGCGGGCAGCCCCGGGGGACGCGCAAGAAGAAGCTTCCGTCGATCCGCCCTGTCGCTCGTCCCTCGAGAAAAAGCGAGGCTGTGCCGCACGATGAGACCGCTAAAAGCGGCTCCGGCCGAATTTCCGAATATCGCCGGCACGTATCGCGCGTCGCATTGCGTGCGTGCGCGCATACGCGCACGTACGTGACCGGTGTATCTCGAGCAGGTAACACGAGAAAAAGGTTAAAAGGGAGACGAGCGAGCGGGATCGCGAGGCGGAAAAGAAGAGGACGGTGAAAAGAAGGGAGCGAGAGAAGGAGCGGACGTCGTCGTTCGGCTCGTAGACGAGGATACGTTCCAAAGAGGACGACACCGGCGCGTATATGCTAGGCTGGTGGATACATATGTAAATTGCGAGTACCCCTATTACGGAGACTTCACCTGCGCATCCGGTTTTCGCGTGTGCTTTGATTTCGTCCCCGTACGTCACGTCCTCCTTCCCGTAGCTTTTTGCTCGTGTCGCTCGCTCGCTCCCGAGCGCGTTTCTGCTCGCGCGTCGAGGCGCACCTACCAGTTTTCTATAACGCTAAATCACAGCCGATTTCATTAAAACCATCGGGATGAGTAATTGCCGCGTGTGTATCGGCCGCGTCCGGCGCGGTGGAGCGCGTCTGTGTTTAGACGGCGATATATCTTGGAAATTAAGGTTTGTCCCGATGGATATCGCGACGTCGCATCTCAAATATCGCGAGGTTTCGACGACGACGACGACGTCGCGGCGCGATGTTGCCGTCGTAATCTTTCGACGTCATCTTATTGCTGGCGACGTAATGGGATTCGCATCGCGGCTGTCGATCGTCGCGAAAAAAAAAGAATTAAAAGTTTGCATCAACTAAAAAACTCAGCTGAATTTCCTGTTTGAAAATCGTAGACGTTACTCACTGTTCGCTTGATTTTTCCCGGCGATAATAGAACGGGATTAATTCGTGATCGGGGGATGAAATTTCGCGCTCGCGACGAGGAGGAATTGCGAGAGTTTGTTCTGTGAAATATTCGACAAATCTGAGACATTCCGCGTATTCGGCCGCCGTGGAATAATTTATATACCAGACGGATAAACACATATAGAAGATGAAGGATCTCCTCCACTACGGTTCGTTTGTGCCGAGTAAAATTTTGCCGCGGCAATGAGGCGTACAACGAAAGACACGAGGATTATCTCGGAGGGAATCACGTCAATTTCTTCCCGTCGGTCGTGACGGGCAGCCTATCGCAGAAAGGACCGCGAGCCGATGTTCTCCGAGTACAATCCCGGGGGCTTGTGCTCGCTCCATGTGTCTTGCTACCGCGCGAGTCTATCCATCATAGTTCTTGACACTCCGAGGTCACTAACACGAGACTGATACTAATGCCGAAAGAGTTTGACGGTTTAAGTACAAGCATGCTTGCGCGGACGATGGCGTCACGAGCCGGTATATTAGTCTTGACGAAATACCTCGGAGCGAGAATCGACGACGCACCTTCCAAAGAAGTTTGAGACAACAACGTGATCGCTAATATCGCTGCTGCTTCAAACTGTCATGGTGTATTATTCGATTTACATATTAGATATATAACGTTTCTTTTTTTAAATACACGCCAAGTCATAAACATCATAACCCTAATGACCCGCCATAACGGGACTAATTTATTACGTAGAGCCACATTCTCAATTACTATACAATCCGCATAAAACTACTTGCTTTCCGCGAAAACAGACTCTATTACGATGATTTTATACATCATGGTTTAGACAGATATGCAGATTATCGTAAATGCCAACAAACAATATTAGCATATCCTTACATAAACGCGCATTGCGATTTATTCTCTCTCCTTCCCCCCTCTCCTTCCCTTCCCTCTTCGATATTGTGCAGCGCTCGTGAATTTTTGCAGTCTCGAAGAGAAGAGGAAAGAAAGCACAAAAACAAAAGAGGAAGAAAAAAGGAAGAAGAAGACACCAATCCGTTATCCGCTACACGCGTCGGAATTTCCAATTGAACGGATCTCCACCTCGGCCGATCGATCCGCGCTCCATTATTAGGATCATCCGTCTTCGACGACGACGCTCGTGTTCGCTCGGACAGTTCTCCCATAAACATACGAACGCAGGGGCTGCCTTCGCGAGCGCGCCCAGGATCGTCCTTTGGACAGACGTGCGCGTCCTGCGACCGGGCGGAATGCATCACGGCTGGGACGTTCCCGTCGCGACATGACTCGCGCGCAGTCATGCACCTACCTCAATACGCAAATGTTGCAGGTAGGTGGAACGCACGAACCTCGCCGAGAGATAAAGGCGGCCAGGTGGAGACCGAGGAAGAATGAGCGTACGAAAGAGAGGAGGAGAGAAAGAGAGAAAGAGAGCAGGAGGAGAGACTTAATATTCCGTAGGAGTGTTGTCCACGCGACCCGGGAACCCACCCCGTGTGCTCCCTCGTATGCATTTCAATAAAGCCGCCTCCGCTCGACAGCACGTCCGACTGAATGACACAAACTCCAGTCGTCAGCGCCGTACTTTGTCGACGGATGTCTTTCAAAAGCGCGACCACGTTCAATCGGCGTGCAAATGAACCCAGAGAGAGTCGTGAACCTACTCGCGCTGGTGGTCCGACACTCTCCGCGGAGAGTGACGTCGCCGCCACCGCCGTCGCGTGATCGCGAATCACTTTTGCGCGCGCTTACAGTCTCATTTTGCTTGCGCGCACGAAATGCACAAGTGTTCGACGTAGTGGTGTAATAATCTCAAATGACTCGAAAATCTCTCTTGCGATTATGTCTATATTAAAGACACCGCGATCCGCGCCGCATGATCCGCTAGCGTGGAAAATTCCGCGGACGAGTCGGAACCCCCCGTAAAAATATCGGCCTCTTTGCGCACCTGATCTGATAAGCATCGAGGTGTAATATCGCCTTCGCCCGATCACACGTCGCCGTCGTTTACTCGACCAGCAGTCATGCGGCATGCATACTAAGTTCACTATAAAATTTATGTCTCTAGTAACTCGCATAAATTTAGCGGTTAATCGATTTCCAGGAAAATTTTCGTGCCTGCCACGGAGGTAGGTAGGTAGGCAGGCATGCAGACAGGCAGGCAGGTAGATAGGTAGGTGTAGACGCGGTGCGCCACAATGGCGCGCGCGGCACTTCGCGGAGTGCCGTGCGATTACGCGCTCCGCGCGGATTAAATAATGAGCAGCGTTATCACAATTGCAACACCACCACCGACGCCGGAGTAGAAGTAAAAGGGCAGAACCCGGCTGCGTGCGATATCTCAGCCGCCGAACGCCATATGTAACCTTTCTTTCTTTTTTCTTAGACGCAGCTAAGTAGATGCAGTTGCGTTAGTCAGAAACTATGCAAATATCCGAGAACAATGTTCGCGGCTATTTGCATAGGTATGGGGCGTACGCTTATCTTCCCGCGAAATGGGCTCCCAAGCGATACCATAGTCGAAGTAACGGAGATTATTGAGCGTAAGAACAATTCTCATCCTAGTCAGCTTCGTTTCTCGGTCCATTAAACGATTAGCGCACGGTTATCGCTCAAGCGAGCGTTATCCTCCTGGGGGGAAACCCGGCGCCGTTGAAAGAGCATCGTACACGGCGCTTCATTACGAGATTAGGTTTATTCTTTGGAAATGTCGATCGTACGTTTCTTGCGCGCCTATTGACAAACCCAAGCCCGACAATCCCTTGGAAAAGAAATGGAAACTCCGTTATCGGCCCCTCCTAGCGATTCTCGATGCGGTCTCGCGTTAACGCCAACAAAAGGGACAAGTCATTGGCGGAAAATTCGAGCGTATCCATTTGCGACGAAAAAACAGTTACACGGCCATGGTAATAAGCGACAGATCCGTTTATGGAGTCATACATTACCGCGCGCGCGCGAGCACGACGGGATAGCCTCATGTTCTAGCGAGCACTTTCGAACTATCGACGTCGTCCTTTTGTCATGTATCGCCAATCGCTCTGTAATCATTATTCCCTCGCTCCTCGCGGGACCGCGCGAATAACCGGTCACTTCCGGCGGCGTTGGTGATGGAGGTGGCGGCGGCGACACCACCCAAGTAAGAAAACAAAGAAAAAGCGAAGTACCTTTACGACGGGATTTTTTTTTTATACGTGGACACGGTTATGCGCGATGGACACGCAAAGTTTCAGTCCGCGCTTCGTACGAGGATACAGGCCTGGACTTCGCGATTGCGAGTCCCTATGGATTGATCGCGCCAACCGCATCAGCTCTGCTGACACTCTCTAATCCTCAAATGATTTTCTCCATCTGTATAATGCGCGGGAAATGAAGACGCGAGATTTGCATTCAATTGCCGACTTCTTGCAACACTCTGGTGTGCACGAGCAGTTTCATCCTGCGGCTTGAGCGCAAAATGAAACTGCTTTTACATGGGGAAAGAAGATGTATACAATCAGAAATATTTCGTTGTGAGTAGCATGGTTACATCACACAGTTATCTTTGTGTAATGTTAATGTGTATAGTTCATATGACTCGATTACTTTGATCTGCAACCAGAAATCAGTTGGGATGACATTTATCGCGGATATAGTTGAAGCAATCAAATATTCGTCACTACAACGCGAATTCAGCTACAACAGTAATTCAGCAACTGCTCTGTATTTGCAGCAACTATATAATTAGTTGTTCCGTACTTTACTATCGAATCTGGCTGGCACAATCAGATTCATGTGTGAGCCAACTCAACTGTTTCTTCCGCGCAGTAATGATAAATAACGATAAAAATTAAGGAACCAGAGGATTTCCCGATACTGCATAGACTTTCTACGCATTGTCGAAGGCAATATTTCGATTAGGCAAAATTGGGCTCCTGCAACCAAGATGAGACTTTCAATTTGAAGATTGTAGGTGATTCGCGCGCGACAGATTGAAACTGGCGAAGTCAGGGTGTCGGTGCGACTTATGCCGGCGCAACAGCTGGAAGCAACACCCAGGGTGGATAATATATTCCTCGAGGACATTCGACACGCTTGTAAAAATTCGATCGCGCGGTCCACGGCGGATTGGAGGTAACAGACGAGGGGGGCAGGACGACGCGACGTTTCCCGGGCTGACTTTGATGGATCGAAGATCCCCCTCGATCCATCTACCCTCTTTTTTCGTCGCGAGCCACCGGCTCGATGTTTGTTTTTTATTTTTCCACAGATAAAACGCCGCGTCCGACAGGTTATTCTCTCACGGTACGCGACACCGCGTCGCGCATGCACTCGACGATACGTTCGAATCTGCCGCGGGATCGAAGACGTGAGATTTGCAGCTGCAGTCGCTTTGAGGGGAGGACGCGCATGTTTAAATGTCGAATATATCGAAGGGACGATCGAGTTACTAACAAGGGACGATAGAAACACTAATAACGAAATTCAAGCAAAGACCGTGGATCGGCATGACGCGTTCATGGTGGAAAATTTTTCGTCCTAATGACAAAGGAACGACAAAACGCAGCGATTATCAGGTGTTCCCGGCGGAAAGCATAAATCGCGTGGCCGTATGGTGCGACGCGGACATTTGAATTTTAATGCACGTGTCCTGCAACGACGGATAACCCTCATTAGCGAATAACGCGCGAATGTGTGACACATTTTTTTCCCATCTGGCTGAAAACTGGTGCGAGCGTGTATGTTAAACGCGAACGATATTTCATCGCTCGAGAGAGAACCGTTCACCGGCCGCGGAGAGAAAGAGAGACCCGCCATGCGGCGATCGCGGTTCGCGCGCACAATCGGCTAATCGCCCCGCGTCTTTTTAGGCGTCTATCCCGGGCTCCCGTTACGGGCTTCGCGAATTTTTGCTCGTTCGCTCGGGATATCGGAGCCGGGTAATGCGCGGAGGCGCATAATACCAGGCCGTTATCTGTCCTCTCAATGTACCTCGTATCTGGGCTCTGGTTTCACGAGCCCTCCGGGGGCCGCGCCGCGCACTGTCTCAACTATTCCGAAGAGGGTTACGAACGAATGAACGAGCGTGCCTATCCACCGTGACCGGCGATAGGATAAGCGGCGCCCCGGACTTCCTACACCGCTTTAAAATTACCCGCTACAGGACGGGAACAATTAGCATTGCCTACGTGCGCTGAGCGAGCGAGCTAGGTAGCTAGTCAGCCAGCGAGCAAACGCGCGCGGCCGCGGAAGAAGGGACGCGATAGCGCGAATCGCTACCTACGTCGCGGATCGTTGATACGCATGCACGCAGTGTAACCAGTCCCAAACTCGGCAAAAGGTCGTGAAAGTAAATTTAAAATGACACTAGAACAAAGCATGCGAAAGCGTGTCAGCGATGACGCTGAGACGATCGATCAGGTGGAAACGTGGTTTATAAAAGTGAATATGTACTAAGAAGACTTGAACATTTATTTGTGTGATATGGAGTTTCTTCATAGAAATAAACTTTATGTAACTATTTCTTTTCCAATGGTTACAGTAGTGAGGCGCAAAAGAGGTGCAAGGATATGAGTATCACGTGGCTCATGCGACTCTAATGAATTAATGCAAACATTAAACACACCGACGCTAATGAATTTAATCGATTTCGCGGCCGCGCTCCTTACTTACGCTTCTGCCTTGTTAAGAAGCAACGATTGACGTTCCACATTGGCGTTATCGCCATCGATACCTATGACCTTTCCACGTTGTCTGCGCGGTGGCGTGGCAGGAAAAATTCAAAGGTCGCAAGACAGATTCGCCTCCGATCGAATGAATGACGACTGACTTGTTTCAAAGTTAATTTGAATACCTATTTATAGGCGTGAAGCTATAGTGGAGAGTAGAGACAGAGAGAAAGAGAAAGAGCAAGATAGAGTAATAGCAGGAGCAGGCGATTTCTGTAATCCTCAGTTTTTCATTTCCTTGTCAAGAGGTTGCGCGATTGCAAAGTGTATCCGCGTATACACGTAAGTGTATCCGTGTATGAGCGCATCTCGCGACGAAGAAAGAGAGAGAGAGAGAGAGTGAGAGAGAGAGAGAGAGAGAGGGAGAAGGGCGCGTCGTTAAAAATAGTGGCGAACGTCAAGAAAGCATTAATTAATAGCAGCTTGAATCGAAGCGCACTCTCGCACGCGGTGTGAAATATGCGAAGTGATACCAGTTGATTCCTCCACGAAAGCTGGAGAAATATGTCAAGCAGCTATTTCACTATCGATCAAACGACGGCGTAGTTCGGTCCAGAAATAACTAACGCGAATGTTTCATGGTAGCCATTAGAGATATCTGATTAGACCGGTGAAAAATCACTCGCGGCGGAATTAATCATATTGGAATTTGCATGATCGACGCGATAGTCGCATTTCAGCTCTCGCGTATCGCCCGGAGGGCGTAGTCCAACCACGTACTTTGATTCCGGAATAGAAATGAGAGTCGGCCGCACTAGCTAGTCGCCGATCGCGCCTCACCACGCGACCGAATCTCCACACGCGCGTCCCCTGTCCGTCTTTTCCTTCTCGCGTTTCCCTGCGTCGCGGCAGAGAAAAGGAAGAATCGCGAGGCGTTGCGACGCGTGACCCCCGAGGGCACCCGCGGCGATGACTTTTCGCGCGTGCAAAAGTGTGCCCGCGTCGCGGAATAATGCGCGGTGAATCTCTCTCCCGCTGGATGGGACGCCCCGTCGCGCGGGACCGAAAACTGCGAGGCGCTGGACCGAGGAAGAGCCGCAGAAGAGGTACTGCCTACAGTTCAAGAGAGAGTAAGAAAGAGAGGCTCAGAGAGCCTGAGGAGGAAGAAGGTGAAAGGGTTGTCGGAGAGAGAAAGAGGGGAACAACGCGGAAGAGAGAGAGAGAGAGAGAGAGAGAGAGAGAGAGAGAGAGAGGAAGAAAGGACGCCGAAGAGCACCCGATATGAAATATTCCCCGACGCCAACAAGCGAACGCGCGCGCGGCTAGAGAGTAACTCTATATTATTATCCTCTTTCACACCTCCCTGCACTTCTATACGCCGCGAAAAACCTTGGCACAATCAACAAGAGGCCGCCCATTGTCTCTCATTGTCGTGCCTCGTGCGGATACGCAGCCGAGAGTGTTCTCCCGCCGCGTGTTGTCGCACAGGCAAGACTTATTATTCCCAGGCCCGACCGCGGGCATTAATTGGGCCCGACGTGGGCCCTAATTAGCACACCGTGCGAGTCGCCAAGAACTCGAGTGAACGATCGCGGTCTTCGACTCTCCCCAGGAGGGAAAGAGAACGAGAGGCGACTTTCGTGCGCGCTCGTCGTAATGTCCTTTTTATTGGTTATGTATACTTGCAAATGCGAGGCGCGCGAGTGATCTACCGATATTGATAAATTATGTCGCAGTTGTCAAGCTGCAATAATATTTGTTACTGCGCGCAGCTCGTAAACACCGAGTTTATAATCGCTCAGCTACTATAATTATCCCGCGTCGACAAAACGCGTTGACGAACATCGGGATCGGGCAACGCGGGATAAAAGTGAGACACATAAATAAGTCATTACAAGTCAGTTACAAGTCGCGACTGGTTATAAATAACGTCTTACTTATAAATAAATCAATAGTCCCGTGTATGAGCATTAAAAATCACTATCATATTAGCTGTGATTACATGTGATTGCAAACAAAATAGATAGATCAAGTCATTTGCTTGCGACAGATTTCCGCGAACCGCAGAAGTCTCTTTTATCTTCGAGTTAAAAAATTCACAAACAAATATACACTGAGAGAATATTATAATTATTCTTTTTTATTTTTTCGTATAAATTCTCCTCATTTCTATTACGCTTTTAATAGTCCAGAAATAGACTATCAGTCTACCTTGTTACGGAACATCCCGCTGGAAACACAACAAATGTCTTAATAGCACCTTGCGGTTGCTAAAATACAAGTGGCACATGCGAAATGAAAGGTTAGTGAATTACTGTAGAATGTCGACCTGTTCCTCGACTACAAGGTCCTGCAATAATTTTCACTATAAAATTCTCTCCGTGTAGTGTTACACGGTAAGTGCCGAGGATTTCCGAGGCGAGGATAAGTGAATGTTTTCAATTGCAACCGTAATCGCGCGGCCGTTCGCCACGGTCGGCGCAAAAATAGCGGGAAAATGTCTGTCTGTCTGTCTCCGCGTGCGCGCTCGTTGGATCGCGATTCGTTCGGCCATTGTGCGTACCTTTACGGCGATCCATCAGCTTCGGCGCGCGTCCCCCCTCGCTCCCGTCGCCGTATTAAATAATTCAATGAACCGACTCGTAGCCGGCCTCGCGAAAGAAGCGCTCGCCGCCAGGCGTGGTAGCCGACGGCGAGGCGAAAAAGGGAGAAAAAGCGCGGATGCGAGCACGCCCTGGGGTGATTCGATGCGTGACATCGCGCTCGTTTAAGACCTCCAAGTGCAGCGCGCAAGTCGCGCGCTTTTTCCACCTCTCCCCCCCGCGCGCCCATTGTCGGCGCCGTTATGGAAGGGCTAGTGCGATACCGGTGCAAGAAGTGTCTCCTGCTTCAGGTATGTATAGTCGCGGTCTTACGGAAGTCCGCGCACCCATCAGGAAAAATCGCCGCTCGAGATAACGGCCGCGATAAGTGTCGACGGCTTCCCGGTCGGAATTGCATTACGATAAACGACCGCGGCCGAGTGGTTTTCGCGAAAGAAACGTCGGCCGCGCGACACGACTAGGTGGAGGTGAGCCGCGCCCGAAGAAAGTTTCGCGTGTGTCGGGCGGAGCTCGCGCTGCTCTTCCTCGGCTCTTGATGTTTAATGCACTCGGGAAAGTTTCCCGAGTTTCCTGGAGCCCCTACTGTCTCCCAGAAGCCGCGAGTCGAGAGGCGAGGGAGAGCAGCCTGGGAGATTCTTGCATATGTATACGTGTCGCCAGGTGGTTCTTAAAGATCCGACGACTCAATTCGAACGCAATTTGGAGCGTATTTGCATACGTCGAGATGAAAGCTGAAGTTATTCAACAGGCGTGGACTCGGCTATTAAGATATATATTTTTTTTCTCCTCGAAGCAGGATGTTATACCGTGGACATTGCTTTACACATTAATTTCCATTAATACACATGTGTTTACCTATATCTCCGGTTTAATGTAAATACAACGACGTGCGCTTTTCAATTTCGCGTTCGTGAAACGTGTTCACGGACGTTTCTTCTGTCTGTCCGTCCTGTCTGAAGAATTGCACAAGCGATCGCTCAATGTATTTCTCTCCGGCGGAATATTCCCGGATTGTCGCGCGACAAGCAATCGCATTTTGCAGAATTGTTGCCGGCGCGCTTGTTACGTAACGCGGTGCGCGTTTCAATTTCCAAGTCTAAGAGCTCGCCGTTGCATTGGGCGGGATTATCTTTACATCGTTTTCTCGTCGAGATGACAAATGTCTAGAGAGGCCACGAACGGTATATCGAAATTAGAGATCTCGTACGTGTTCGAATATTGACGAAGGTCTTAAATCTTGCCTCTCGCGAGATGAACGTTAACGATTTGCGAATTGCCTTATCGGGACAGCCTCCTCTCTCGCAGGATCCTTGTCTCTTGTATTGTCACACGCATAATAATAATGTGCACGACAGCCGCGTAACAACCATGCGCGCCAGGCATACGAATCAGTCGCAATGAATAACGTGAACGACGCGGTAGATCGGGAGAGACAGAGAGGGAGAGAGAGAGATTAATTTAAATTGTATATATAAGAGTTTGCGAAATACACACGTTCCCTTTTAACATGGCGACGCGCCATCTTTTTGTCGCGCCGTAAGATAATCGCCCGATATATCGATGATCGTCGGCGGTATTTTGGAATGCGCGCGCGCTCAGCGTGAGGCTCTTAGAATTTTGCAAAACGGCGAGACCGCGCGGGCACAAAACACTTTCGCGCGGCGCTTCACGGCGGAGTCTGATTATGCGTAGGAAAAGAGACCACGAAGAGGAGTTGACTTCCATAAATCCGCCTACTATATAACGCGAGAAAATCTTTTCCTCATACGTTTTTGCCGTTTCGTTTGCCGCGAAGATGTCCAAACGCATTGTCGCTTCAACGCGATGGAATACGCACGCGACTTCGCTTTCTTCTTCCTCCAGCGCACACGCCGGCGTAAACAATTTTTTAACCGTTCAGTGATCGATCAAAGTGTCTTGCGAAATATTCCATTAACGATTGCGCATGCGGCGCGGCACCTCGCTGCTTTCGGCATTCGCGATTTCGCGCGCGACGAATTCCCGCGCCCAAGCGCTCGGCGCGGCCCGCCGGTCTCTCGCAAACGAGAATGAGAAACAGCGGCGACGGGCAGCACGTGCAGCTAGAGAGGAGGATGGTAAATGGTAAATGGGAAATTGTAAATGGTAGAGGCCACTAGTGCGCTCCGAACATGAATGAATGGAACCTGCTTCGCCGCTTGCATATCCATTATAGGAACTGTGCTCGCACTCGTGTGTACGTACGAGTACGTACGTACATATGTCTGTCTGTCTGTCTGCACACTTAGAGGTGACCCCTCTCTCCGTCGGTGACCAGTTCACGTGTATTCGCATACGTGCACGTGCGCCTACAATGCCGTGCCGTGCCGCGCCGCGATCTGTTTATCTTGTGTGTCTGTCATCTTGCACGGACGAGCGCGCGAGTGTGCGAGAGTTTGCGAGTTTGTCGGATATACCAGTTAATGGATCCTCGCCGGTGAATCGCGCGCCGGTGCGCGCGCGCATCGTTGGAATTGAATCACCAAGGTCGCGATCGGATGGATTCCACGATGAACGACCGTGGCCCTCGCTCACTCGCTCGCTCGCTAACTCGAAACTCGACTCGGGCTCCTCGGGATTCATTAAGTCCGAGCTGTACGGTGTAGTAGCCGGACCCGGTTTGTGGCGAGTATCTAGGTAAGTAGTAGCCGCGCGCGGAGCAGATATTGACCGATTCATCCATGACCCAGTCTAACTCACCCAAAACTCGATTTGCCTAACACATCGAGCTCAGCGCGGGATTTTGGCCGACACAGTCGGTTCGAAGAGATACTTCTGATACTTGGTACTACTTGTTAGTAGAGACCGACACTACCTACGAAGATTTCACGTCACGTATATCTCTGGCGTCATATTGTCTATCTGTCCATCACATTGCCACTGCGTTCTCAATTACCTATTAATAAATCCGACGCTCGTTCGATTCTATTAGTACTTGAGTGACAATAACAAGTCTAAGAAACGCCGACTCGACAAGCACTCGACATATACCGAGAAAGGAGAATTACTGTTTGATGAGATACTTACGACACGTGCCGATGATCGCACATCGCCATTTTCGACACTCTGATACTCATCTCCGCACGAGACTCTCTTTCGACGGGCAAAAGACGTGTAAAACGCGCGGAGCGATCAGTATGTTAATAGCGGCTGTTCAACGTTGAAAGATCGATATTGTAGATGATCGCGCACTTGATGACGTGTGCCGACCAACGACGTAAACGCTGCGCGGTCTGACAAAGACGCCATCTTTGTGATACATCTCTCTCTTTCTCTTACTAATAGACCAACGTTATCTTCCGAGATTCAGCGTCGTGGATATCTTTGACGTCGTATTGTCTATCTACTCTTCTGATTATCCTCGCATTGATAATTACTCGTCAATAAATCCAGTGATCATTCGGCTCAAATGCTATTTGATTGATTCGGAGATAATAGTGAGAGTGACAGACGCCGATTCGATACGACGGGCATCGGTATATCGAGAAACGTGAAGATCATTCGCTACTTACGTACTTGCGACGCATCCCGACGGTCGCACATCGCTATTTCGACATCGCTACTCCCGATACTTATTTTCGACAGGCAAAAGACACGTAAAACGCGCGGAGCGATGTAAACCGGCGTGCTCATGGCGGCTGCTCGATACGGAAAAGTCAATTTCAAAGATGGCCGCACAATTGTCGTCGCGCTGCTACAACGACGCCATCTGTCGGTGCTGTGAACGACTTACCATTCGATAGATCGATAGTTACTGAACATTTCTCGCTAACCTATTCGTTACTAGCCACGCGTTTTTCATAGCGTATAGATACGCAGATACGATTGGCTAGACTTAGCAATTATTGATCTGAGTGATAGCTCCTGAGGCTATCCCCTTCTTCTTCATTTATATAAGATTTCGAAAGACACGTGAGACGATGATCGCTGAATTTTGATCCGCTTGACCGACATAAAATATATCTAGCGTCTGTTTGTACGGATTGGAAAGCTCGATCGTGAAAGATACTCACAACAGTGTGCGCAACGATGTAGTCTTCGTGCGATTTTAATAAATCAAGAAGAATCACGATTTTTTTAGGAGTCACTTATCGCGACGAATATCGCTGGTGAGCTAGTATTGGGTACTGTTGAAATCTGCCAATTAGTAACTGAGCATGGAAGTTAGAAATTCTGTCGTGGCTTTTTACGATTCTCGAGTTTACGGGCCATTTTATATTTCATGGTGCGCAAACTTTTAACGATCGCTCTGTCGCGCTTATACGTCGTCGAATCTCGGCTATATTCGAGGGACCACGCTCCGCGATAGTAGATAGTGTTTACACGTCAGAATGTATACGACGGTCCTTGGATTCCTCTAGAATGTGTTCCTCTGTGTGCCAGTTTTGCCCTTGATCGATCGTTGCGTATGGGTAAACACGCGGCATTTTCGTTCCTCCGGTCCTCCTTATCCCCCTCCCCCCTCTCACTCTATCTTTTTCTCTCTATTCTCCGCGAGATTCGCTCAGATAAGAGAGCGCGCGAGAGGCGATTTAAATAAATTTGAATGCCCGACTGATTAATACAACCGGCATAGAGATAAGGAGACATTTCTTCTTCAATAAAGGTTGATTTGCGTCTTGACGTATAATCGCCCGCGGCATTCTGTTAACGTGCGATACGTCAATTACGTGTGATTGCGCGTTTCAACGTGGTAATTTCAACTTATATTAGCTTGGAAGTGTAATTTAACGCGATGCACGCTGCTTCGAAATACCGTCAAACATTTCTGAGCGGGATCGCGCCGTGCGAGAAAGCTTCGCGGCTCAAAGCTGCGAATTTCCAATGTCACCTGCGCATTTCAGTTCGCGACAAGCCTACCTTCCACGTGGGTTCCGCCCCGGATTGTCGACCTACGCTCGCGCGCGGATTCTCACAAGCTCGTATTACGAGTCGTGCCGAGACGGCTCGTTAATTACGCGACTCGCCGATAATTATTAGTCCGCTTAGCACCCCGATGAAATTTACTGACCAATATATTACGCTTTACGCATCCACACACGAGCACACGTCGGCAGGTTTAATGGTTTCATTTGAGCGACGCGATACGGTAATAGCGGCCCCTGCGCGGCGGATACGTCCAGAACCACCATCGTCGTCGTAGTCGTCGTCGTCGTCATGGCAAAAGTCAACCGTTCAGGCATGCTTGGGATTATTACATAACACGGCTATCCCGTCCTCACCACCGGAGGAAAGTTCAAGCCGCAGGATCGGCGCGGACCGCACAATCGCAATTACCGTACAATCTCCGCAGCGGTGGTGCTCTTCCTGAACGGCCCCGGTGCGTCGATGTTTCAATATACCTCGCGATATACCCAGTGGAAACTATTAACATCAAGTAACTCGGCGGTCTGAGCAACTCAAATAAAGAGTTGAGGAAGAGATATCGTTATATCCATCGCATTCCGTAACTTCTTTCTCGCAATCCTTTTGATCCTCGGCGGGAGCAAGTACGGCGCGCTTCTACCCCGTGCAAATTGATTTTCAGTCGCGCTGATGAACCACGTTGCCATTTTGCGCAATAGGTCGCGGACTCGTGAACACTGACAAATGCTCCTGTCGGAGGAGTGCGACGCGTCTAATCACGCGCGACTTATTACCGAACTACGCGCGTCGATTTCTCGTGCGACGAGCGATTACGCGCGCCGGCCCATTGGGACGGCGCAAAATCGCGCCTTTTTCACCCCGCACTGGAACAGAGAGAGGAGGAAAGAGAAGGATCCGCGATTTATGGCCACGCGGGCGCGACCATCTCGTCCTCGTCGCCGTCGTCCGGCAGGATGTTGCGAAATTGCCCGATCGTTAACGAAAGATACTCGCCACTTATCACGTCGCGGATTACGTATGTGCCTTTAATCGCACCTACGAGCTGCGACGGGCGTCTCGTAAATACGCTCGGCGAAAGGGAGAGGGAGCGGAGACGAGCCCGCGCCATGGCGAAAGAGAGAAAGAGGGAAAGAGCGCGCGAAGGTTGTTAGCTGCTCGTTAACTTTCGTCGGAAACGGTAACGCACCGGGGCGAAACAATTATCGGAGCCGTGGCGCGACGGGAAGGGCGCGCGGGAGGGCGTCGAGAGATCGGGCCCTCTCGTAATTCGCGAGAGCCTTCGCCTCGGTCGATAGGCTATCGTTATCGAAAGCCGGCCTGTCAAATTGAAATGTTTGCGCGGCGCGCTCTTAATGGGGCCAGTGTCAGTCAATTTGTTCCGCGATACGCCGTACGAGACGTAACTCAGATACCCGAAAATTATTCGGCCGGAATCGGGGCCACAGTTGTAATGTCCCGCGACAGTCTGTAATTTTCGCTCGTCGCTCTCATGATAGATTCATTCCGCTCGTGACGGTCGTTTTCATTTTCGGCGCTGTTATTACGCCCGCGACCGCCCACGTGCACCGCCGCGGAGAAACTCGCGAATATCGCCGAAGAGTTGCGCTCGTTACAGTCCCTTCCTGTGATCGTAAAACATAATAAACGCGCGAGCGTGCATTTCGCGAATCTCTCGGAGGGTTCGCAAAGTCGGTCGCAACGATCGACCCATCGATCGATCTTCAATTACTCGTTCAGTAATCACGCGCCGAGGTATCGCACGTCTCTCGCTCTTCGCCGATTTCTGCGAGCACGGCAGGGTGAAAATTTCGCAAGGCCGTTTCCTTCGGGCACGGTGACATAATTCAACAACAAGCGTTCTTATCGGTCGATTTTTCACGGCGCGTAACTGATGCGGCGTGCCCAGGGATTGCCCGATCCTGCAAGACGACGCGCTCCGGATTCCGTCGAGGGTATTTCTCCCGCCTCCCGATCGAAGACCGATCCGACCCTCGGAAAACCAGTTCGAAGTCGGCGAAGCATTATGATGCCGAATACACAACCGCCCGTTAACTAATCTCCCTATAGCGACCTTCCATTAGCTCGATTCCATGGACGATACATCATCGCGTCGCCGCCGCGTCGAGACCTCGTGTTCGTACTCGAGCAACCTTTCGGGCTCGAGGATGAAAATAGACGAGTAAAATGACACAGTACAGGGTTTTCGAAAAAACTTGAGTCATTTAATCTCGTTTTAGCAGAAGCGCGATTTTCGGGAATTTCATTTTTTAGAATTCAACTTTCCTTGATTTTCCCTCCGTATGCAGTTATGCTTTTTGTGACATACAGTTGCTATAACTTTATTGAAAATTAATATTTTTGGACAAATTTTTTCCTCACAAATATGGGACAGTCTCAGTCATAAAGCAATAAGATAAAAGTCTGCAGACAGACTTGCGTTATTCTGACATTGACTCTTTACAAAAATTGGCGGGCGATCGAATATTCGTTCGAATCTCACATTGTACGCAGAAGATTAATACGAAATGATATTGAAAGAAATCCGCGCGTTTTTCTATGAGAAGCAAAATTTTAAACGTGATAATAAATATATCAATAACTCAATATAATAAAATGAACAAGTTATTCATAAGGGGAGTTTAGGAGTAAAGATCTTGCTTGCGAGAATGTGCGAATTTATCCTTAGGTCGGAGCACGATCTAGAGATGAGCGTCGAGTCGTCGACCCAGACACGTGTAACCCAAACCGTCGATGTAACCTGACTCAAAAGATCGACGCGAAAAATGCGCGGCGAAGACGAGGCCGAGGGCACGCCGGGGACCACCGCGAGAAGAGCAGAAGAGGGTGCGTGCGCGCATACGTTACGCAGCCGTAATTCACGCGTCTAGCCGCCGGCTACATCACTACCAACCAACGTCGGCCACTCGACAAATCATTCCTCGTTAACGCCGACTTTTTATTACGGGAAAAAATATCAATTTGTGCCGTTCCTCGGCCGTATATGGCCGTTTGCCTAACGGTCCTAACCTCAACCTCCACTACGCGCGTTTTCTTCACCCTCGACTACCTCGAAGCCTTCTCTATTATCATCTACCCGATATCTGCGCGATGATAGCGTCGCGGCGCTTTGTCGAGCGGTTCACCGGCGGAAACGCGATGTTGTTTCGCCGCGGAATGCCCTGCGGCAAATCTCGAGATTTCCGTGAAAGAGAGAGAGGGTGCCTGAAAGAGTGGTCGGATTTTTACATGCCGATGGCCGTCAGGAAGTAAGAAATATTTCGCGATTGGTTCGCAGCGAGGACTCTCCATCCGCCGTTTTAAGGCAATGTTGAAATATTATTCGACGAGTGTGTGTGTGTGTGTATGTGTTGGGGGATTTCGCAACGTGTTCGAGGCAAGAGCTTCGTTCCCGATGCGACGTGCACTCCTCATTAATTCGCTCGCCTTAATTGCCGCGATAGCATACGAATTTATCGTCGTTCTGCCAAATTATCTGATATCTCATAGACCCGTGAAATTTCAGAACAAGCTCTCCTAAATCTCGACGGCCTCCCGACGAGATAGACGATAGGTACGCGCATAAAACACCACGACGCTCGTACATCATGGCTATCACAGTCGCGCTCGTCGCGATCATTCAAAACGTCTCGACAAATCATTCCTCGTTAAAGACGCCTTTTTCTCCAGCGACGTCGGGAAAAATATCAATTTCTGCCGTTTCCCGTCCATATCTCTTCGTCCGTCTAACGGTCCCTTTCTCCGCCGCGCGTTTATCCTTCATTCCGTCCCTTCCACACCATCCGCGCCCATCTTTTTCCGCGGGATGTGATAAACCGCGCGGGAATCTCTCCGCACTGGTAAGACAAGGTGTAGCTAAAGGTGCCGCGATTACTCGCGTCGTGCATGAAAGACGCGCGCACGGGGCGTGCGGGAGAAGACGCGCGCGAACACGTATATACACGCGAGTGGCGCAAGATGGAGGTGAGGGTGAGAGCGATGGTATTAACGCAATTTCCTAGGCAACCGTGTACGCACGGCAAGAACAGACAAGAGGTAATTACCGTGACAGCGTCAGTATAACGCGTCGCGCATATGGAACGACTGATGCGGCGCGTTGATTTCTGGTTACGCTCGATTTTGTCCGACTGGCCGCGGAATTGCGAGCGCCGCGGAAACCACCGCACGGTAAAATCGCCGTGTCGAGAGAGCGAACGCCCGGCCGACGCGATGCCCGACGTGATGCGTTGAATCGGACGTGTCTATTCCCCTCGTCTAATCGCTCAACGCGATACGCGGCGGGGAATGGCGTCGTCTGAGATTACCACGGAGGTTAACGGGCTAATTTAATGGGATATTACCGCGCGATATATACTGACGGTAACTGGGTGATTTAATGTACGATTTATTACAACGAATATCGCTTATGCAAAATTTTGCCAACATCGTTCGTAGCGCTTCCCGGTGCGTTTCTTGCGCAGATCGCCGAGAGACACGATTCTTATTTGCGAACTCGGCGCGGTTTGTATTTATTATTTGCGCCATCGCGACGCCCGTCTTTACAAAGAGGTCTGCGCGTTACTTTGATGTAATACAAGGAAACGCGCGCGCGCGCACGCGAGTAAGCAAGCAAGAGAGAGAGAGAGAGAGAGAGAGAGAGAGAGAGAGAGAGAGAGAGAGAGAGA
>NW_022639608.1:169972-171539 GCF_010583005.1 Odontomachus brunneus | reverse complement strand
AGAGAGAGAGAGAGAGAGAGAGAGAGAGAGAGAGAGAGAGAGAGAGAGAGAGAAAGGAAGAGAAGAGAAGCGCAGTAAGTAGCGAGCGCTCTCGACAATGCGCGACGGGTGTGCTTTTACCTCTAGGCTCTTTACCTTCCCCTTTCTGGCCATTCAACGAAAATGGTCTGCCATTATTGGCATTGTGGCGCCGACGAGAAAAGCGAAGAAGCGGATGGTAACCCCGCCGCTTGGCATATCTCTCTCTCTCTCTCTCTCTCTCTCTCTCTCTCGTTCTCGCCGTGGGCTAACGATCGTGTTATTAGCGCAAATCAAATTGGCGACTGTCTCACGCCGGAACAACGGCACGACCGCCGAGAGACGGAAGGAGCGCACCAAGGACCAATTTGCTCTCGCGGCGAGCGAAAGGACACGTTAATTTGCATATCGAAATCGAACGCACGCGCAGCGTGCCGGAATCACCCTGCCGATATCCAACCTCGTGCAATATTTCGTTTCGACAGCTTATTATCGCGACGTGCTTCCCACTTTTGAAAGAAGAAAAATGCGATATTCTTTAGGTCGAGGAAACTAAATCGAGGATATACTAATTGAACATTACGTGTCGTAAGAATTGTGGCTGCGAGAACTGCATAGATGAACATAACAACAGCGATTTTCTAACTACGGAGAATGTGGATATAGCGAGCACAACAGATTTACCCGTGAGATTGTTATTGCCCTGAATATAATTCTTTGAATTATTTCGCCCGTCGAATTTCGCTGTGATCGCCGTTTCAATTGCGCGTCGTGTTGTCTCGTCTCGTATCACTCGACCGCTAATTAACGGGCGTGAAATGTACGACAGTCAGGGATCTGGCCCGACAACAACGGGCTCGCGGGAGTCGGACTTCTTTCGCGCTCGCCTCAACAACGAGCCGCCCCGTGCGCGAGGAACGGTAAATTAACACGCCACGGAGCGAACGTCACGGCCGGATTATTTATCGCCGTTATCTGCGATAAGAACGGACACACGGCGGCGGCGGCGGCCTCGTCGCACGACACTTATCCCGCTTAGCGCCGAGCTAATTACAGATTTTTCGTAACGATTCTCGCGCGCGAAACGCGGATCCGGCCGCGCGATAACGTGCACACGCGTGTCATTCTCTTTCGCGCGGTACCTCGCTCGTCGATGGACACACACCGACCGGAGCAAATAAGCAATCGGCACGCCGATTGCGTCTCGCACGAACGGAGCCTAACGATCTTATTATCGAATCGGTCGGCCGACTTATCGCGGCGAAGGGGCAGGGCTGACCCATTCACCCCTGTGCACTCACGCACCACTGTCTAATTGCGAGTTCGATCGCGATTCCAATACCGACTGCCCGACTGCCTTGCGTAATACAGGCGTGTCTTTACGTCGCGCGTCTTGCAAGCGTTTAATCTCCGGAGGATTTTATGGCTTCATCGAGTAAAGGAAAATAGAGAGATAGAGATAGAGAGTGAGAGAGTGACAGAGAGAAAGAGAGATAGAGAGAGAGAGAGAGAGAGAGAGAGAGAGAGAGAGAGAGAGAGAGAGAGAGAG